>NC_082390.1:19506064-19621064 GCF_031168955.1 Gadus macrocephalus | reverse complement strand
TATTTGTATTATTATAGAACATTTGAAATGTATTTCAATACAATTAGAATAAACGTATCAACATTTTTATATAATAATAAAATTACTATTTATTGTAATAGTAATAACAACATATTACACATTATAATTACACATAGTAATTATAATCATCAATAAATAATCATGTGCTAATCACTCTGCTTAATAAACTATAATTCTTGTAGAAACAAAAAAACACTTTCTGCAATCAGCAGAAAGACGGCTTTCAGCAGAAAGCAGCCTCTCCCTCAGCCCCGCGCCCTAACTGGTGTCTGCTGATTAGGTGGTGACCGTGGCTGTGTACAGCTTCTTCCTGGCTTGTCTGATTGGTCGGCAGTTCTTGGACCCCGCCCAGGGCTACCCGGGTCACGACCAGGACTTCTATCTGCCTGTCTTCACTCTGTTGCAGTTCTTCTTCTATGTTGGCTGGCTGAAGGTACAATGAAGCAGATGACATTCAATGTTTGGCGCTTGACCATGCCCCGTCCTAAATTTGAATCCGATCCCATTCCCCCTCCCGGCGATGCACTCCTAGGTGGCTGAGCAGCTCATAAACCCCTTCGGCGAGGACGATGACGACTTTGAAACCAACTGGCTAGTGGATCGTAACTTGCAGGTTTGCATGCAGAATAAATCCCTTTCCAAGTGGCTCGGACCATAGGGCGGGATGTGAGTCAGGAGGTAGAGCGGGATGGCTGGTAACCGGAAGGTTGCTAGTTCGAACCCAGAGTGTCGAGGTGTCCCTGAGCAAGGCAGCTCACCCTGACTGCTCCCTAAGAGCTGGCTGACGCCTCGCATGGATGACACTGCCGTTGGTGTGTTAATGTGTGCATGAAGGGGTGAATGTGAGGCAATATTGCAAAGCGCTTTGAGTGACCGCTGGTTAGAAAAGCGCTGTATAAATGCAGTCCATTTACCATTGACACATCTTAAATGTAGCTCCCATCAAGCCTGTGTGGCCTGCTGTTCCTTCTCCTCCAGGTGTCCTTACTGTCTGTGGATGAGATGTATGACAGCCTGCCTGTGGTGGAGAGGGATAAGTACTGGAACGAGTCCGAACCTCAGCCTCCGTACACCGCAGCCAGCGCTGAGCACCGCAAACCCTCCTTCATGGGCTCGGCGCTCGATATCAGGTGAGACTAGTTCAACTGTTACCTGTACTGTGTATCTGTTTGTCCCGGTAGGGGGCCGGGCCGGCTAACTCTGTGTTCCTGAACCAGTGTGGCCAAGGAGGACATGGAGTTCCAGCCCAACCTGGAGCAGATCAAGGAGCACGAGGAGGCCAGCTACTCCACCCCACTGCTGGGGGGCCTGGGCCGGCTGCTGGGCGTCCAGTCGCCCAGCTTCCCCCGCTCCTCCAGGGTGCCCCTCCTCCGCCGTCGCCCGGGGGCCCCGCTGAGCCGCATCCCGCCGTACCTGCACCCCGCGGGGGGGGCCCGAAACCACGGCCGCCACCCCGCCCACCCGGACCAGGACCCTGACTACCACTTCTCCTCCATGCCCCTGTACGAGAGGCCGGGTTTCTACAGCTGTCCGCAGACCCCCATCCACTGCGTGCCCCCCGCCGTGCAGCGGCCGCGGCCCCCGCGCAGAACGCCGGGGGACTGGGAGCGCAGCTGCAGCTCGCTGGTCCCCCCAGTCACGCCGACCACCCTGCCCCCCCCGCCCTCATCGGCCTTCCCCTGGCTGACGGCCGACGGCGAGGTCCCCGCGGGCCCGGCCTTCTCCTTCCCCGACCCGGCGCCGGAGCTCTGGCCCATCTCTAAACTCAGACCGGGACAGGGCCTGCTGTCCCGCCGCCCGCTGCCCCCTCACCTCACCCTGGACCCCCCGCACCCGGCCGACAGCCAGCCCGGGACACCCAGCGGGTGGGCCACGGGCAGTCCGGGGGAGCGGGGGTTGAACGTCCCCCCTCGTACCGCTACAGGAAACGCCAGTAATCCCAGTAACAGCTCAACCAGCCTGGTCACACCCAGCCACCTGAGCACGAACGCTGCTGCCAACCTCTGCCCCGGGACGACCCACGGCACCCCGGGTAGCCACGGTAACTTCAACAGCAGCCTACGAGAAGGTAACGGGGCGAGCAACGGAGGGCTGAGCAACACAACGAACACTGTTTCCCCTTCAGGGTCGTCTCTACAAGTAGCCAATCCACGGCACTCACCCAACGATTCAGGGATCTCATTGGCTGAAGGTGACCTGCTGGGCGCTCTCCTGGAGAGTCAGAAGAGCAGAGCTTCTGGACCGAGGGAACAGGACTAAGGCAGGTCACCTTCCGCATGGTTTTTCCAGACGGCAATTACATCAGATAGGTAATGATTGAAATAAGTGTTAACTGTGTTCTATGTTAGATGGATGTGTTTAGTTGTCAATGAAGTTGTACAAAGCTTCATTAAGTTAGCCTTCATTCAGTTAATCTCTACTTCCTTCCTGGATTTACAGAGCAAATCAGCCTACTTATGCAGTAAGTATCGCCTGGAATCAATCAAACATTTCAGGTGTACTTTGCACTGATCTCCAGCACTAACGGAAATATAGTAAGCACTGTTACTCACACTGTTTCCCTACTGCGGGACATTCCTCTTTAATAAATCCATTTCCATTTCCCGCATTCCAGGATTCACACATGTACTGGTAGAAAGATGCATTTGATCTTTGAAACAAACCAATGAGAACTATTTAGAATGTTTATTGTATTCAAGTAACTATGTCACACTCATAAAACACAAGAAAAGGGGATAAACGTGCATAAAAGAAAGCTTGTTTTCGTCAGTTTTGTTGTGCACAATGTATAAGGCCTTCTGAACTCTGCACTGAGTCAGTGGACGAATGAGAAGGGAAAATTATAGAACAATGCAATCCAACATTACAACTAAAGAGACCGGAAACCTCTATTTTATAAAGGGGTGATATTTTGCCACCAGGTATCAGTGTGTTTAGTCATTACAAGCAGTTTGAAAATCTGCTTTTCCAGTGTTTTAGTTACATCACAAGCGAGAATGTTCATCAAGATGTATGTATAGATAAGTTCAATTTCCTAGTCCACTTGGTAGGCTGCTCGGCTGGCCTATCCAGCGTTCATCTAGGTAGATACGCCCACTTAGATATCACTAAAACACTGGAAAATAAAGATTTTCAAATGGCTTGTAACACTCACACCTGGTGGCATGTTATCACCCCTTTAAACAGATCCATGAAGCATCTATATTTTCATCATATACTTTCAATCATAAATTATTTAAACATAATATAGTTTAACACATGAACATTAAAACAAGCATTTCACAATTTTATAGTATTCTGGTAAACCAGACTCCCTTAATTTCTCACAAAAGATTGAGCGCGCCGAGTGTGATTAAATAGAAAATAGATTATAGCTTCAACTCATTAGACACAGTCTGTGCCTTCAGTGAAACTACATTTGGCCTCCTAGCTGAAAAGGAATCATGAGGCAGGTTCCAGTGCGTGTGACGTATGACGACCATGGTGCTCTATGCGCTCGCCCCGCCCAGGGTGTGCTTGTCGAACAGGTACTCGGCCATGCCGTTCTCAGGGGCCCCCATGCGGCGCAGGTTGGACACCCAGTCACTCAGCTCTTTGATGGACTTCACCTGCTCGTCCAGATAGTGCGTCTCGATGAAGTCACACATCTGTCCAGAAAAAGGCGGGACAAAAGTCAATCAATTGTCCCAAATTATAACCATTTCAGGGATTCGAAGCATCAGAATGAAGTGGCTAAGGGCTTCACTAAGGGTCCTTATGTGGTTCGTTCGCGTCTTACATGAGGGTCACCGTGTTCGGAGGCTATTTTATGAACGTCGAGCAGGGATTGGTTGACGCTCTTCTCCAGCTGCAGGGAGCAGTCGAGTGCCTCGACGGCACTGCCCCACTCGTCCCGGTCGGGCTTCTGCCAAACACACAGCGACAGGCACTTCAAACACAACAAAGAGCAGCTTTATCGCCAAACAGATCATGTACACTGTAGAATATAATGTTAAAGGGGAGGTATCATGCTTTTTCGACTTTTCCCTTAATAGCTCTGTACGGTTATACGACACATGTATACATGTTTTACGCCTGCTAAGTTAGAAAAATCAGAGTCCTGCCCACCGAGAGAACGCTGAAGTATTTCTAACATACAGGCATGTAACCCTAATCTAGAAGTACCCCCAAATGCACCATTGCTGCTAGGGGCGGACCCTAACGCGCGTACACTGCACACCGTGGCGCCGCTGTGTAGCCTGCTTATGCCTCGCTGCACATCACTTGCGCGCAGATTTCTGTCTGCAGGGGACTGAAACGTGAGCCATTGATGGTATAAATAGAACGATCAATGCTTAGTTTGTGTCCCTCTGATGAAATCTGTCCCTAGCAGGAGGAAGGTGTTGTTCTATGCCATCAGAAAAACCCTTGGTCATCCTTGAGTCTTGTTATACAATTAAATCAGAACACTGAAATTAAAACCTTAGGCATGGCATTGTGTCATGTGTCTTGTTGAAATGACAGTACTTGGCCAAAAACCGCAAAGGCTCCCAATGCACAGCTGTTTGTATGTATAATTATCATCATGACATTCAGGTACATTTAAAAAAAACGATTCAAGACTATTTCAAGCAGCCAAAGTCTGTTAGCGTCTGCAGACCATATCCTCTACTACACTACAGCAGTTAAACAAAACATGTGTTCCTAGTATGAGGACAGAATCAGGGCTGGTCAACCAGGAAGTGCTTTAGGAGGTTTTGGAAGAAATGTGTGCCGCCTGGGCCCATTGGAGATACTTTCCAGAGTTAAGGACGGTATCTCCATGGGTCAACATGAGGATGATCTCTCCATGGGTCAACATGAACAAGGTCTCTCCATGGGTCAACATGAACAAGGTCTCTCCATGGGTCAACATGAACAAGGTCTCTCCATGGGTCAACATGAACAGGGTATCTCCATGGGTCAACATGAACAAGGTCTCTCCATGGGTCAACATGAACAAGGTCTCTCCATGGGTCAACATGAACAGGGTATCTCCATGGGTCAACTTGAACAAGGTCTCTCCATGGGTCGACATGAACAGGGTATCTCCATGGGTCAACATGAACACGGTCTCTCCATGGCTCATCATGAGGACGGTATCTCCATGAGGACGGTATCAACACGGGTCAACATGAACACGGTCTACATGACATCCCCGTGGGGAATCCTACCCTGATGTCCTGCAGAAAGATCCTCCCGCCGCGCTGGTTCTGCAGAGCCATCAGCTTCTCTGCGTGCTCACGCTCCTCTTTGGACTGCGAGCGGAAGAACTTGGCCAAGTTCGGAAGAGCCTTGTCATCTCGGTCAAAGTAGTAGGACTGCAAGGTAAAGAACCAAACAATTATAGATAGTATTCCCAGTGATCCATAACAGGTTGGGGTCAGACCATCATGGCGTGTTTAGCTGTTAGATAGAGAAACGTCTGGATGGCTCTGCTCCCCTCGTCTACTTTATCCATGTACAACATATCTTCTGCATGGATAGAACTATAATAATAGTAGCTAGCCTTCTGTTCTGTTCAGAATCTCTTCTGCTTTTTTGTCGCTAATAATATCACATCAAGTTAAGTACGGCACTATGAATTTATTACCACCTCACCATGGAAAGGTAGACATAGGAGGCGTAGAGCTCCAGGTTGATCTGGCGGTTCAGGGCCGCCTCGCAGTCCTGGTGGAAGTTCTGCCGGATTTGCGAAGTCATGATTCTGAGGAAAGAAGCACAAGAAGTGCAACCGAAAAACATTTTGTTAGACACATTGAAAACATTCTTAACAGCATCGGCATGCATTGTAGTACTGAGTCAGATTATCATTAATAGTGAGGTTATCTTATGACAGCCTGGTTAAATCAGATAAACGTCAACGGACGGCGGCTCATTTGATCAGGAGATTTAAAATAGAATGTAGACAATATGAAATAATAAAAAATAACATAAACATCGTGTTGTCTTTGATATTGAAGGATTACAACCAAACGCAGAGACAAGCAGGTCATTAGATATGGACCCACCGGACCAGATCCACTGAGCTCACATGATATAGGCCCATGATACTTCGCATTTAGGCTGTTTTTTTTTTATTAATTAATAACGTGAATTATAAGGTAAATAATTGCTCCTATTGGACAATCTTACAAACGCAGTATAAAAACGCCCTAAGGTCAAATTAATTGTAAAATGTAAGATAATTCACCCATCGGTTTTTTTTAAGATTATTTAATATTTGGTTTTCCGCATTTACCTGATTAAATGTGTGGAGGAATAAGATAGGAAAGTCGCCGCTCACCTTCCCTGCTTTAAACAGTGTCCTTTGCTCCTCAATCCACTAGCTGAACGCTCCACCAATGAAAAGCGAGAGGTCACACCACCACATCCGGTCATGCCTTTCAAAATAAGGGCTCGCATCGATGAGACAAGGCGATGACGTAAGGGCATTTTCCTGCTGCGTTTTATTGGTGTAAAGTGGCGTCACTAGGCTGTTTTATTCGTATTTAATTTGATTAGGCCCGAATCTTCTTTGTTAAAAAAATAAAGAAAAAAATATTATATATATATATATATATATATATATATATATATATATATATATTTTTTTTTTTTTTGGCTGCATACAGAGCCTGTGCCATATCCGCACGTCGCACATGCTCCCATTATTTAGGACTCTTGCGTAGCTTACTGCTAGGAATTTCTGTTCTACTGCTCAAGATTTTAAGCCATGAATTGATGAACTTGCATTGAAGAAAATATGTCAGTTTTCTGTGGGCTGTAAATAGGCCAATCTATGAGGCTAAATAGCATGCCTATATTGATGACTGATTGTGTCAAGTGTCTAAGGATGAATGCCAACATGATTTGTTTCCAACTTTTGCCTTAAATTACAATTTAGCTAACTAGCTAGCTGCCCACCCTTTTCAATTCCAATGGTGGCTGTCATTTCATTACCAATGTTAAGTGTCATAAATAGTGAACACTGGTGCTGCTAAGTCATGACTCCTAAAAAAGAATTACCCAAAACATGTGATATGTTTTCAATTTGCAGAAAGTTTTGAAAAATCCAGGATGCCTGAGAGCCTTACTGCATTATATTCCATAATAGTTGTTTCTTTAGGAACCTGAATGTTGTCTTTTCCACTACAAAATGATGCAGAAAAGGCACAGATAGATGAATAAACATCCACCAGAATGCAGGAAATTAAGTGTTTGACACTCAAACATTTCTGGGGGAGTACCCCCATACCCCCCACCTATAATTTGTCCCCCAAAATATTGAAATGAAACCTAGCCTATATGACCCTGTACGCAGGTTGTATACAAAATATTCATAGATGTTACTTTTTGGATTAAAAAGAAGGCATGTCAGTAAACTCCATGTTGGCCCTTAGTGTGATTATCATTTCATCAGAGTGGCCCTTTGTGAAAATGAGTTTGACACCCCTGATATAGGTAATGTAAGGTCTGTCTCACTTGTATTCATTTTACTCTGAAATAACTTGAATGGAACTTTAGCTGTCTGGGGATAAGCAGCAGTCAGGTAGCTATTCAAAGCTATAATTACCTGCCTATTGTGTTTATTTAGGTAAAGCATCATGAAAAAAAACGTGCATGCGCATTAAAGTATACGACAAAATTTGCCGCGCGCAGTCCTATTCCCTCTTAGGCTAAACCCCGGATGTTTCAGAAACCTAGAAACGCCCCTGTAAACCATGTCTAAAACAAAGCAATGGTTCAATCGAGATTATTTTGGACTAATATGGCGTTTCTGTAGCAACCGGAGAACCGGATGCACCTGCAAGCTTGTTTTATTTGCCTGGGATGTCCGGCGAGGGAATGGGTGTAAATAAATGTCACAAACACGGTTGCAACTTTTATTTTTCAAAGAGTGGATATTCTCCACAGCACATGACATATAAACAATAAGGTCCATGCAGACACAACGTTTGATTAAAGAGGTCGCTTCCACTGGACATATTTCTCAGAGATACAATACAGTATAAAAAAAGTAATAACTAATTAAAATGAAATCATTATTTAAATCCATTCATACGAAACTTTAAAGAGAATACCCATCCCTGATATTTAATAATGGCCATGTCGGGGGGGAGAGTGCCATACAGCGGAGCTTGTGCGCTTGAAGTAGCGCGGTTTGCTCTTATAGAAGATGTCCTCCAGCTTCGGAGGCTCGCATACTCCAAAGTAGGTATGCAGATCTGGGGGGTTGAAGTACTGCTTGGTGATGGCCTGCTGCAGATTGTGACCTGGAAGGAAGAAATAACAAACGTGTGTTAGAATTTACTTTCTTCCAATAACACCCGTCAAACAGCTAAATACCAGTTGGCAGGACAGACAGACATGTAATACAATCCTAATAATCAGTCTGTCCATACCTTCTGCCCATGACGGGATTGGTTTCCGTGGCGCCGACTCGTCATCAGTGGAGTCATCGCTTTTTTGGTCCATCCCATAATCCTCAGCACTGTTACTTTTAAGAAGTGGTTTGTTGCCACCCTTGGGAGTGAGGCTGTAGGACTGAGGGGATTTCTGAAGAGGAGGGTCACCGACATGTCCGCTTAACATTAAGGGTTTAATACATCGATTAACAATCAATAATTTAGAATATCAATATTTCATCATTACCTCAACCTCCACAGTGATGTTCAGGGCCGCCCCCTTCCTCACTGGGCTGTTGAGTAGAGAGCTCTGGGAGATACAAGGGGAATATTGGTGTTATTATACAGCCAACACTGCTCATTAAATACCAGCATAGCCCATCATTTTGCAAAACCTATATATTTTCTGTAATAGCTAGATAGCCACTTTAACAAATTACATCACTGTAATGTACAACAAGGAACACGCAGTGCCTTAACTATAGGCACGTATAATCTGCTGTATGGATTCATTGGGAGAATAAGCCTGTTTATTTGTTTCTCTCAACTTCCATAGGGAGTAATTAAGACTTCAACACAAACTTTATTTTATGACATAGTAATATACAAAACACAACGGATTTGTCATGTCGGATTTAAAAGGTCCCATGGCATGTAAATCTCACTTTATGAGGTTTTCTAACATTAATATGAGTTCCCTTAGCCTGCCTATCGTCCCCCAGTGGTATTAGTTATCCTGCTCGCCTTTGAAAAATGGAAGCTAAGGCGCGCTGATTTGGAATGTGGCCCCATACGTCGTCATATGGGGCCAAGTTACCTCCCCTTTCTCTGCCTTGCAGAGTAAGAATTTGGCCCGCCAATGAGACAATGATTTACGACGTTTGAGCACCACGTGTGTGTGTGTGATTACACACACTGTAACGCAAGTGTTAGTAACAAAAGCGGTAGCTAATGTTAATTGAATCAAGCAAACAAATAGCTTTTGTTTTGCTCCAAAAAGCGTGACTTACCTCGAATTTAACATAAAATAGTTCCTTCAAATTAGGGCAGCACGGTATGGACTAAAATGTATATCACAGTATGTTAATTTTATCTTCTACATTCGATATAAATGCTTCTGAAGGGGTAAAATACTGGTTAGGCAGCAAAACTGCATAAACATTTTAAAATCTTTTCTCAAGTTACTACCATCTCTGAAAAACACTAATGTTTAATAGTATGGATTTGTTTCTCCACTTGCTTGCGGACCTTGCCGTATAGTTTTGGCATCTCAATTTGGCTGACTCGTGTGTTTTGACCATCTCTTTAAAGCCCTTTCTATCGACATTGTGAAAGGGAACCATGTCCTTACACAGGTAAACTGTGACGGCGTTTGTTATCTCGTTTCACCGCTGGCATTTTGTCGTAAGGACTGGCTTCGGAAAATGCCTTCGGAAGCAATGTCTGATATGCAGAGACAGTGTCTGTCTCGTACGGTGTGGAATGAGAGCTTGTGAAGGGACTGTTGCACAAGCACTGCGCAGGCGCGGAATAGCATACTGCCTGAGAAGGCAGTATCGCTCTCAAATCTGTTCATGGGAAAAGTAATGGAAAAAGTATGTGGAAGTATGTTTCGTTACCATATTTTCAGCAAATGCGCGCAACTTTACTTTTTACATGAAAAAGTAGTTAGGTTACTGTATCAACGCGTGACTTACAACACTATCTACCGGTCACACGGTAACGTCAAAAACAATACCGTAACGCAAATTCACACTGGTGTACTTTTTATACCGTACACCCCTACTTCAAATTGACGTTAAGGGTCTTCCATCAGACTCGCGCGATAGCCAGGCGTCTCATCGAAAGGCGAGCTCAGTTGGTGCTGTGTGCTTCAAGATTCTGAAGCAAGTGCTAAGATTCCGATTGGCCCAGAGAAATGTCCATTATAAGAATTATACAATGTTTCGCAATTCTAGCCTGCATGACATGCATATGAAGGGCAGAGCGCCAGGACTCCCGCCGGAGTACCCGGATTGTTCTAGAATATTTACAGAACACGGCGCACTAGGGATGAGTCGGTCGCAACCGACAAGAACTGGTTCCCCAAAACAAGAAGAACTGGTTCTTTGATTCTTTTTTTTGAACATAAACCAAAAATACGTAAATAAAATATACAAACGAACAGCGCTTCGTATCCCCGCGACTTATATTGATTGAGTCTACAACGTTCTCACAGATTCAGCCAATGAGAGGTAGCAATGGTGTTGCAATGGCACCTGGGTAAACAAATGACATGGCGGTACCGTTGAATATGCGCGCTTTCTCTGTCTGACGTATCTTGGGTCATACCATTCAACGTGGGGCCACTCATATATCCCCCTACATTTTTTCGAAAATAGACTTGCCCTCCATCTGCTATTGGATAAACGCATTTCCCAATCCCAGGAGTCTTTGCTCCATTCTACGTCAATTTAAGAACAAACAAAGAAATTAAACTGCAGTTCGTATTTTTTATTTATGACCATGAAAGTTCTGTAATGCCTGAATAATGAGGAATTAAATGTAAAGTAAAATACAATTATAAATGTAGGGGGAATTTGGGGAATGCTCAATGTGCGACTGGCTCGTAGTGGCTGTAATTCTGCACCATGGCTGGATTTCGGGAACGTCTTGAGATACTGTGTTATGTACCATAAATATCTATATTAAAGCTTCCATAAAGTAGCATACCATGGGACCTTTAAACATTATGCTATTTCACAAATCCATTAAAGCAGTGTTTTTCTAATTCGCACCCACCTTGACATTTAAAGCAGCCGAGGCAGCAGCCATTTTGTGCATCGCAGCTTCTCGGGCAGCGTTCTCAGCAGCCAGCCGCTGGTGCTCCTCCTAAAGGGACCCAGAAATCATCCAATCAACCGTCTTTCATACTTTCATAATATGTTAAATCGTTATGGGAAAGTAGTCGTATTGGCTGTCATCACAATTGAATGCAACGATATTGCTCTAAGATACACAATAACACACACATCAACAGGAATAATTCTAATAGAGTGGAAATATCATGTTTTCCATGACCAGATCTGTTTGCGCTCAACAGGGATTCATGATGTACCACAATATTCTAGAAACAAGCCTTTTTTGTTCAAATACATTTTGGAATCCTAGTAAATATGTTCCCATATTTGTGCTCACCCTCCTTTTCTTTTCCTCAAGGTTTCTTTTCTCTTCCATCTCTTTCCTCTCCTTCTCTCTGTTTGCCCAGAGAGTAGCTAGAGCTTTCTCCCTCTCTGCACGCTCTCTGAACACCACCAAGAAAACAAAGCCACATTAACAAACGATTACCAATGATTCACTAAGGAACTGAAGAACATTAGGCTCATTAGCATGATAATCATGATTATAATTCTTAATGAATTACCGTTCAGCAAGAGCTCGTCTCTCCTTCTCCTGCTCCTGCTCCTTCTCCCGCTCCCTCCTCAGTTCCAGAGCTCTGCGGGCTTCAGCCAGCTTGCGAGCGCGCTCTTCCTCCTCTGCCCGCTTGGCCACCAGCTCCTGCTGCCTCTTCTCCTCCTCCTGTAGAGATACACATTAACACAGGCACATCTAGAACCCGTTTAAACTGAGAAACTAACAAGACAGACCTGAATATGGCATCTTTACCGGATGTCTAAAGATCCTAAGGTGAAAGTTCAACCAACCAACATTTAAATTACTCTTGAGCGTGATGGATGCTTTGATGGATCAGGCAGGTCTTTCGAGTCAAGTCTCAAACGTAAATTAAGTTAACGGAGTGTGAACGGTGCAAGTTTGTGTGATCCCGACTTCTTAAAGACATTTTGACTCTTGCCGTATCCGGTCGGTAAAACAGCAACGCTTTTGGCCCGCCTATATTGATACATCGATGTGATTGATTAATGCTATAGGCACAGAGGCACAGAATATACACGAGTATATTGCTCGTTCCCAGAGAGAGAAATTCAAAATGTGCTCTCGCGGAAACTCTGGATTTCCAGGGTATTATAGGCTCCAAATATTGGCTGAAGAAAATCTGTATCGGCGTACCGGTTATCGGCTAAAGCTGATGAAAAAAAAAAAACGGTATTGGCCCTAAAAGAAAAAATCTGTATCGGTCGATCCCCAATGAAGAGCAATCATTACAAGCGAGAAGCAGCCAACGCTCACTTTTGAGGGATGGAGGCATTCCAACTCCTTTGAAATCGTTGAATCTAAGGGGGAGAATGCGAGTGTAAGGTTTACACTGTTCCCTGGCCAGAAACTTTTGGCCACTTCCGCTAACTGAACTGTCAACCTCACCAAGCATTTGAAAGGAAAGCATGCCAACATGTAGCTCAAGATCCCCGGGGAATTTATATGTAGAGTCCAAGCCCAAATAAGCAGCTAAAACGTCATTTGCACCAGGTATCTAAACAAGAGGTATATATGCAAGGGATAATGCCCGCGAGGTGTCCATTATCAGGAATTAATGGACAATGCGGAGGCCTTAGAACCGTCCGACACGCAGCGGAGGACGGTTGCATCTGCGAAGTCCATTAATTCCTGATAAAGGACACCTCTAAGGGCATTATCCCGCTTATACCGTGGTCAGATGCCAAAGAAAATAAATTAAGACTTCATTTATATTTTCATGCGTTTTGCAATCCAAATATAAAGTTTTTCACAAGCCATAACTTTGTTTCCCTGGTAACGCCTGAGGCAGAGTTCCCGTTGTCATGTAATTACCGGTCTTTGACCGTAAAAAAATGAGGAGGACCGAAAATTCTAAATGTCTCCGGTCAGAATGACTGATTGGAAATAAGGCCCCGTCCACACGGAGCCGAAACGGGCGAAAACGATCCGGTTTCGTTTTATGCGCGATATTCAAGGCGCTGGTTCTCCACAGAAAAAAGTGGAGCGCATCAACCCTGCGTGCATACAGCATGCACGCTGTATACAAACATTCAGTCACGAGGAGAGTCAACCTTTTAAATTGAGCAGAAATACTTTTGAATGTGTTCATTTGAATTGTGTTTAAATATGCTACAGTGGTCATTTGTTTAGCCAATTCATGTAAAACAATGAGGGTTTTGATTGTAGCGTAGCCTGTGTGATAAAATAAATAAGTTGTTACATTTCGTGCACTCGCTCAAATTGATCGCAATAGACTACCGTAGGTTTATGAACTAAACGGCGGCAAGCTAGCGAAAGCCGGCGGCAAGCTTTGCGGAGTACCGGTATTTAACAACCATGACGAATCAAAATATGATCACAAACTTCTTCTTTATATAGCCTGCCTATCAATTTTTTATTGCACGTGTTTAAGTGCAATAAACACGGACAATATCCGACCGATTTTTTTCCAATTTGACCGGTAAAATGAAACCTTCCCGGTCACCGGCACCAATTTCTTCTAGCGGAAACGCTGCCCTGAGGGTTTGACCAATACCTAGAACAATCATTACCCTCCCGTAAGGTTCTTATGCAACGGAAACGTTGTTAACTCCTCCAATAAATCGGACAGACCTAAGCTATGACTTGGCAACGGGAGGTATTCTAGTCCACTAAGCTATGAGCCAGAGAGCTAACGTTATGCATTGTACATATTTGTAATTCGAAATTCGTCCCAGCCTTTATACCACAGATACTATAGGGTCTATAGCATATAATCACGTTTTCTAATTACAGTATAATGCATTTTTCACAATTTACCAGTTCTCGTTTTTAAGGCTAAACAGACAATTTGACTGGAACTACTTAGCAGGTGTCCGTATATCAGGGGCTAATGCACACCCTTCAGCCAATCTGAATTGAGTGTTCCCCCAGATCATGGTATAAGCAACAATAAAATAAGCCCTTGGGTATTTTGTGTTCACCTATATGCCCATAAGATGTATCAGGCTATTTTATTTGATCTTGTTTCGTAGGGCTTTAGTGGTGGTGTTGAAACCTATAATAGCCCAATGATTTCTTGTCAAGTGCTGTGGCATTTTTTACAATAAAGAGCAAAAAATAAATACCCGTTATGTCCTCCATAGTATAACTTTATGTATACCTACACATTTAGGACCAGATATGGTCGATAAAAGTCGATCAACATAAATAACAAGTCACATAGTAACGAGTAACGTAAAAAGTTACTTTCCATAGAGGGTAACTGAGTAAAGTAACGGATAACTTTAAGAAGTAACGAGTAAACACTACTTTTTAAAAGTAACTTCCCAACACTGTTGGAAACACCGTCACACCATTAAACCGTATGGTGAATAATGATGAATATCTTACGGCTTGCTGGATCTTCTTGAGTCTGGTCTCCTCTTCCAGCCTCTTCTTCTGCTCCAGCTCCTCCTGACGCTTCACAGCCACTTTCTTCTTGGCCTTTTCTTCTGCCACGCGCTCAACGCGCATCTGTATGAAATACATTAAACCTTATTAAAAAAATAAAATAATAGACCCGTCTGTGCCAGTGATCTCATGCGAATGGTCAAAATGAATACACTTCAAACCGTGGCTTTGATGTGAGATCTGAAGGGAAAGGTATGATTTCCTTGTTTGGCTACTTTCAAATCCTATCTTATTCTGGCTGGTTGCTCCCAAGTAGGTAGCCTCGATGTAAGGCTACCATGTAATATAAAGCAGGCAACCATGTACATGGTCATGACAACTAGGGATGTGAATCACTAAATTGTTTCATAGTTTAATAATCAGTGGGTGGTATGAACGAATAATCGAATATTCGATTTGGGCCGACATTCACAAAGGCAATCATGGATCATCGGCAATAAATCACTTAATACCTAAACGCACCATGCTCCATGTAGAATTATTATCGCTCATTTAATTGAGTTTATCTTTATTAGGTCACTGGCCCGAAGAACTTAGTTTCTGTCTCTTGAAACTGCGTCACTTTCTGCCGTTTTGGGGAAGTTGCGTGTAAATGACTGATGTTAGACAAGTATTTATGTAGGATTGTGCTTTTTGCTACCGCTACATACCCTAGTGACCATTATTGTGAATCCGTCCCCACCATTGTTTCTCCGCTAGGGAGTCGTTCGATATGTTCGCTAATTAATTAATGTCCACTAAAAAAAAACATACCTTTTTGCAGCCCAAGTGAAAGCACTTGGTACACTATACCACCTATAGTGTAACGCCATGGTGTGGGCCTCATTTCATACACATCGCTTATTATAACGCTCCTACAGTGATTGTACATGAAAAGTATCACAAACTGGTAATGGTCATGGCCTGTATGGATTTGAGAATCGAGGCCATGGATTGAAATAGAATCCAATAGTGACACTGAAAGATTCACACCCCGAATCACAATACAGACCTTATCATTTTTCTCATCGGTCTGGGACATTTTCTGCTCGATTCTCTTTTTCTTCTCCTCGTCCTCCTTCATTCGGGCCTCCACCACTCTCCTCAGCCTCTCGTCCCTCTTCCTGTAAGAGCACACATGACTTAGACCTGAGGTTCACCAACAAACCATGAGGCAAACACAAGGCCCTGGAAAGTCCCAACGCGAGCTTCTGAACTGTGCCGACCGTTTCTGTTCATCAAGCTTTCGTCTCTTCTCTTCCTCCATCTTCTTTATCCTCTCCTCCTCCTGCTCCTGCTTCTTTTTGAGAGCTTCCAGTTTGAGGCGTTCTTTGGCCTAGGGGAGTAAAAGACTCAAGTTTAGACTTGACCCCGGGTGACACATGTCAGAAAGTTGAACCCAAACGGGCGAAAGTGATGGTTAAGATTAGAAAAGGGCTGTGCTAGCTTATGAGAATCCACAATGACCCATGTAATAAAACAGTAAAAAAAAAAAAAAAAAAAAAAAAGTCAGTATTTTTATCTGATTTCATCAAGCAATACTTTTAATTGTTCATGTTTTTATTTGTTTTATTAAACTGTCCTTTATGTATACAAAACAAAATCTTTGTATTGCTGTATGAAATTAGCAGCAGAAAGGGATGGGTCCAGCACATTAGAAGTGGTGAAGGGTGAACAAGAAGTGAGACTTAAACACTCAAGTGGCCTAATCCACGATCATTAAGAAAATGCCCTCAGAAACGCGTGCTTTAACCTTTCACTTACCACAAGACCGTGCTTTACGTCCTTGGGATAAGGGGAAAGAGACATCCAAATAAGAACCAATTTGGCCATTAAGCAGGGGAGTCACAACAGCTTTGTACAATAACTACTCAGGTCAGCAAAATAAATAAACAAATGCTCATGACAGCTGGAAAAGATGGAATTAGCCCTATATATATCTCAAATAAAGGCCGTCTCTTAAACAGAAAAAGAATAAGAAAGCGAAAGACAAGGTTTTGGGGCGGTATAACGACAATGTTATAACCCTTTTAACACATGACAAAATCAGGGCCTGTTTCGTTTCCCCGAGAAGGGGAGGATGAAACTAACCTTTGCGTCGACCTTAAGGGGCGTGGTGTGTTTAATGAAGGACTTCATCACAGTGCTGCGGCCCATAGACGCTGGAGCCATCATAAGCATCTGGTTCTTCTGTACGGTCTGGAGGAAGGCCCTCATGTTGGGCCTCATGACCTGGACATTGAGTTGGAGGGGTTGATTAAGGACAGTTCTACGCCTGATAAGTAATTGTGTGCAAAAATGACCCAATGGAACCAATTAGAGTTGTTCTCGATGCCAGTATCGGAAATTCCTCGAATACCTTCTTACAGGCAGTATTGGGTATTTGCGAGTACGCAAGTCTATGCACCAATCCGATGGCTCACATGGCTATCTAACTTACGACACAGGCAAAGAACAAAGACGGTCGTTATGCTGCTTTCGTTAATGGTCGGAGGTGGAAAGTCGGAATGGGAATCGCGGCATCTCCGACCTCCGTGCGTTCAAACGACCAAGTCGGAAAAACATGGATGCACAGCTGTTAACTACAAGAACAAACTTATTATTATTATTATTATTATTGGTAATAAATGATGTAGTTCCGTATAAATCTTTTGTCAACAGTACGGGAACCGGCTATACATTGCGGTCATCGTAAGGGAACCCTTCATTAAAAGGAGAATTTCACTAGTGGAGACATGAATCTGTGTTGATAGTGGGTCATAGATGTAGTTGAATAGTGACATAAATTTCTAATTGGTGCCTTCATGACGAGAAAAGGCAGACAGTGACTTTTTGGTGCTTGTGGATTGAAGACGACAACTCCCACAAACTCAATCAGCGTTCAATCCCTGAGGGATGTAACATAACAGCCAAACAGCGTTCTCTCCCTGCAGTCCAGAGTGAACTGCAGCTTGGATGAGAAGTAATTGTTGCCGTTTGCAGACTCCTGGAGCTCTATATCTTTTTTCTGCGATTGCAAGTGAGACTTCTCCGGTGCTGGATATGTTATTCAAGAGCGGAGGAGTCAACTAAAACCGTCCATAGTGGATGATGTGGTTTTTTTTCACAGCAATCTAAAGCAGCACGCCAAACTCCAGATAGTGTTATTCCCATGCAAACAATACCTGCACTCACACTTGGAAGAGTTTGAATAAAGGTTGATATTTTATGAATCTTACCGATTGGCTTTTCATTGCAGGTAAGGGCTTCTTGTTTGGGGTGGCCTCCTTTGCTTCAGGGGATTTGCGCTTGCTATTTCGGCTGCCCCTGAATAATTAGAGAGAATCTTAGGAGCTTGATTTACATTGAAAAATATGCAGTATAACAGGAACCATGAATCAACTACCAGATGGACAACGACAAATGCACTATATTTTCAATGCAAGTCTTACATTTACATTTAGGGCATTTAGCAGACCCTTTATCCAAAGTGACTTACATCAGTTAATACACACATTGACACACCGACGGCAGAGTCAACCATGCAAGGCGACAGCCAGCTCGACAGGAACATTTAGGGTTAAGTGTCTTGCTCAGGGACACATCAACAATCCGCTAGGAAGAGCTGGGGATCGTAGTTGCAACCTTTCGGTTACAAGACAACTGCTAAGCCGACCCCTTCATATCAAAGATGGTGAACCACTTACAAATGTATCTAACAAAGCAAACAAAAACTTGCATACTAATAAACGTACCTCCAACTTCCCACAGGAGTCGTCTTTGCACCGCCTATAACCATAAATACAAAAATACATACAATACTCATCAGAACAACGAGGGGGTCCACAACATAGTCCTTAATGAAAGGTCCCTTAATGGCCGCCGTACTGACCTGGGGAGAGGACCGAGGGGACGCCTCTTAACATGCTGGAGAGCACCGGGGAGAATAGGAGCACAGGAGAGTTGACCGCCATGGAGCGAGTCACGCGCTCGTTTCCGCTCCCTGCCTTCTGCTCCGCCAGCGTTTCAGTGAAGCAAAGAAAACATCACAAATAAATATATTTCTCTTAATATCCAGCCACAGTTCTTTTAGACCGCAATTTTCTTTCAACAGTAACAAAGAGACACTGACGTCTGGGATAGCTTGTGGTTCGTCAGCCGCCGTTTCAGCGTCATCGCTCTGCACCGACGGCCTGAGGCACAACAAACAAACAGCAACTTGAGACTTTCTTGAACTGCACCTTTTCTATTTATTAACGTTATTCCATGCTTTGTTAAAATTAAGTAATGTATTTGTGTACTACAACAATTTTAACTTCACTCAAAAATGCCATGTATGGTTAATATCCACCACTCACAATTCTCTGTCCTTCTCCACTTCTCCATCAATTTCAATGCAAGAATCATCTACAACAGAAGCAATGAATTTCAAAACATTAATGTTAAACTCGTTAACAATTTTAGAATATCAATAGAAAAACTGTATAGATATATTAAATGCCAGGCTATCTTGAAAAATTGAACATTATGTCTTGGATGATTATTATGATGTGGCATTGAGGAGATCCTTTTTTTGGATGCATGTTATTTAGAAGCAGGTTAGGGTAAGGCCCCTTAGTCGTGGATGAGCTACATGTTAAGAATGGACTTCAGGGTATTCCGAACACATAATCTTTTGGGATTTAAAACAACCTTACCACTAGCCTATATTGCAACAAGACTCACCACTATCGTTGCTACTGCATGTCGTGTTGCCACCACGAGTCAATTTCTTCTTCATGATGGAGCGCCTGGAGGTCCGGCGCACACCGTCCTGCATCCTGCTGTGCCGGACCCCGGCCTTGGAGTAGCGCAGCTTGAGGGAGAGGCGCACGTTGGAGGTACGTCGGGCCCTACTGGGTGTATCAGCTATGACTATTTTGGTGGCACTGCGGCCGGGCGACACCACACGCTGTGCAACCAGCTCTGCAGAGCGGCGGTCTGTGGAAGAGATTCTCACTGAGACCGTGGGGACGGGGATCTCGGGCGGCGATGGTGTGGGGATGGAGGAACACACTTGGGGCTCGTCTGCTTCGATCTCTGTCTCTTCTTCGATCGCTGTCTCAGCATCGGGTACCGCCGTCTCCAACTCCATATCTATGACCTCTGATTTCTCCTCAGCTACTGCAGTCTTCAACTCCTGATCTGCAACCTCTGGTCCCACCTCAGGTACCTGTACTGCAACCTCTGGTCCCACCTCAGGTACCTGTTCTGCACTGCAGTCACTGAAGGCTGCTTCCTCCAGTGATGCCTCAGGCTGAGTTTGTTTGTTTCTGCGAGTGCTGCGTTTGGGCTGCTCGACAACCTGCCCTGACGTGCTGGCTCGGGGTATGCCCTCATCTTCAGCGAGAAGGTCCAAAGTTTTAACAGAGGAGCCCCGTAATTTGCTACGTTTGCCCTTAGAAAACCTGCAACAACACAAAAAATAACACATAACAAACTTTTACTATTTGTTAGAGGGTGCAGTAGAGTGCGCAAACTATTGAATAATTAAATGAATACGCCCGTAATATCGAACCATACCGTCTCTTGGCTCGAGTCTCTTCTTGATAGCCCAGGGATACACGCTTCCTGCGGTTGTTTCTTTTCTGAGATGGAGTTTTTGGCATCAATTCTGGCTCAGCACTAAAATCACTACAATTACAGAAAAATTATACTGAATCAAACAATAACAACAGTGTTCATTCCATGAAATGCCATAAGAAAAATTATCTGATGAGTGGATCTTGACAATGCAGCAGAAAATATACAAATGAACAGCATGAAAACATTTTTATTGAAGCTTACCTTGTCAACATGCGGTCGGCTTCCTGCTTGATTTCAGTCAGCCAAACACTGTGAACATCATCAATGTCACTCATGAACTGCTGCAGTTTCCCAGCAAACAGTTCCTTAAGGGACAGCACGAATGAGAATGGGGAGGTCATGTTGAGTGCCTGAAAGTAAGGGGGTCTTTGTTAAAGCAAGCCCGATGGAGGGAAACATTCATTAAAAATTAAGAAAATACGTGACCTGTGACGTTTCATTGCAGACATTGCTAACCCATACCATAGCGGAAAAACATAAGCAGACGACCGACATATCTTTGGATGATAGTTGTGTAGGTGTTTTTAGCACTTTAATGAACCACTTAATATGCTTGGTCGATATAATATCCCCATGAGAAACTACCAGTGTTTCTAATGCGAGTCGTGCAAAAATAATTGTTGATGAGGTTGTGTAAAGGTATATTTATTCATGAACAGAGAATGGTCAACTTTTTGTAATCTACCATGATCTAATTTGTATTTTAGGTTTTCACTGCGTTTTGTATGTGTCGGCCTGGTGGCTACACATTGTATCTGCTCTGATGAGCAGAGCCGAGTTGCACACCTCCACTCCCGTGGGGGCGGGGATGACATTTTCCCTAACCCATCACTAACGTATCACATCCGCCTGAACCTGCAGTAATTTGAGGTAGACAACAAGCCATGCCAGCCAATTGGATTATACGGGTGTTTTAAGGGTGGAGCGAAGTATAAACAAACGACGGTATTTTCTCTGATTTCAAAGTGATAGTTGGAATCTATTCAGAACATGTTTGGTTTATCCATCTTCCACCATTGTTATCCTCACGCTCTAGTGATCGAAGTTCGGATCCGTTTTCGTACGTATTCGTTCATTCAAATAGACGAAGAGTGTGTCAAAGCAGACAGTACACGATATATTAATCAATTCTAATTACCATAATAAATCAACATAATTAGCTTTATTTTGGTATATGAAGAAACTATGTGCCTCTACTTTAGAGGCACATAGTTCACCATCACATAGAAAAGGGTGCCTATGAAGTGATGAGCAGATTTAAGTCCCAATGCCGGACCAGGATCAGTTATCTTCAAAGGTCTGGCCACAGATAATGAGATCTAGGAGACTAGTACTGATCTTGGACTGTCTAACCCTGAATCAGCGATAACGTGTCTTATGAAGGCTTGGTTATGTCGTGTCTTGACAGTTTTACCGCAACTCCAAGTTGCAAATCATTTGACGCTTAACTTATTAAACAATGACCCAAAATAAGAATAACCACCAACACAATACTCCAATGCTCACGTGTACAGACTCGAGGACCACATCACGACGCAACGTTGACTTAAACCATTTAAATAATACAACATTTGTTGAATGCCCAACACAATGAAGACGTTAACATTACTCGGTCTCTAGCTGGGTTTCGTTATACACATCAGGCATTTCACAAGTCCTTATGACCTTCCATCCCTACATTATCCTGGGTTATTTCCAGTTTATTGTTGGTAAATGATGGCCCCTTTAGTCTTGTAACGTCGCGTGACAGGTCAAGTTAAGCTAACTTAGCTAGCCGTGCGAGCTAGAACATAAGAGGTAAAACCTTTACCTTTCTGCGGAAGTCACCGAAAATGAATCCCTTAAAAATGCGGTCTCGCTGGTGAAATAAAATGATTTCGTTATTATTGATCCATTTGTACGGTGCACTCGTCACAGCTGCTGCCTCGTCTCCACACTGTACTGCTTGTAAAACCGCTGAAACTGTTCAAACGGTTCAAAACCTCTACGGCCAATCCCAAGGCGGCGTTGCAGTGACGTAGATGGTAATGTTCGATTCTACACTGCAGCTTCCGTAAGAGGGCGGAAATGGGATAAACACCGACACAATAAGACTCCGCCCCTGAAAAAGGTTACACATGAACCAACACTAAACGAACCCCACACAACTCAGGGGCAGGGCTACAGTCTCAGACAACTTTAAATAAACCAATCCGGGGGCAGATAGACGCAGAAAAAACGATCATGGGGTTTAAAGTAGATTTAAAGGTGCGTCCATTACCGATTCTCAACCAAACAACATACATCTAACGAATTATAATCAAATGATTTTGATTATACATTGCACATTGGTTAATATTTATTTAGCACGAAATAGTTGCACAAATTCACCAAATTACAATATTGTCATCATGTTTCCACACAAACGGTTATTAAAACTATTTTTTTCACTTTTTAACTTTCTATTTAACACAATGAAATATGAACACACATAGAAATATGACCATGTTCAAACGAAAACGACCAGAATGATTCTTTTCATTCATATGATCTTCAGGAACCTGAGTATCGCTCAGATTTCAAAGAGGCCAACAGGAAATTGTTGAATCCATTTGACAAATATGCCCCGCCTCTCTGGGAAAGGTCACAGGCTTTCCTAAGAACAAATAGGTATAAAAAAGGAACCATTAGCAACAATATACAAGCTGCAATATATTGATATGTCTCTTATTGTAATCACTTCCTATAACAAAGGATTATGTCAATAAGCCAGTTCCACATTCTAGTTCAGGATGGTTATTTTTAGGCTGTTTGTTACCTGGTACAAGGGGTATTTTCTGTCCTGTTCCCTGCAGGACAACTTTCAAAGCACACGCTGCAGACTCTTCCGCACTTGTCGACTGTTCCCTCAGTATGACGCACACCTCATCTTTCCTCAGCATCCAGTCCATCTTGTTGCCCAGGTAACTCACACCGCGAATAATGAGCTCAGACAAGCCATTAGGAAGAAGAGGCTTGAAATCAAGGCGCTCTGGTTGGATTCTGAAATGGGAACAGCTTTTTAAAATGATACCAAGTGATAATCAAGTGCTTTTATTTCATTGTTTCAAGTTGGCTGATGGAATGAGCATACCTGAATCCAGTGTAACCAAACAGCACAGCCTGCAGGAAGCCTCCCATGCCGGTCAGGAAGTTCACTGCCCCAGAGCCATCAGAGGATTCACTCCATACCTGTGAGGTGACAGTAATATTAACCATTAATTTTCCAGTGTGTGTGTGTGTGTGTGCGTGTGCGTGTGCGTGTGCGTGTGTGTGTGTGTGAATGGCCACGTGAAGAAAAGGGGGACGAGAGCCATGCGTCTGAAGTGCATAAATCGTCTCTCTCTCCTACCTGGAACGGACCTTGGATGTTATCAAAGCTCTTCTCCAATAGCTTCTGGGCTTTCTCTGCTTCCCCAAGCTCCAGCCAGCCCACTGCGAATATCCCCTGACAACAGGAAATGGGCACAGTTAAATCCACCTACCCATGACAACATTAGCACAGAAGTGTTCTTGTTGTAATTGTACATTGTTGACAGGTCCCATATCTGTGTGTGGTTATTGGCTGGTTTAAGGGGCCTAACCTGGCCCGAGTCAGACTGATAATGCCCTCTGATGGTGGAGGCTAGACCCCTGTGGCGCTTTGGGCAATCAAGGCATACAGGATAAACCAACCATCACCACCCACAAGCCTAGATAAGCACTAACATAGGACTTCCCCACTGCTTCGAATTCACCACCTTTCTCTGCCTTTAACATCTTGCCAACTCTCAAACCAACAGTGTTGTGCAGCATCTACCTGTGTGTTGGTGTTGGGGGAGCCCAGCATAGCCCCCCAGGTGGTGTAGCTGAGGCACGGGGGCCTTGTGTCAGGGTAAATTGCTACACTGTAGAATTCCATATGATAATTGCATGCAAGATTAAATGTCAGGACCGGTCTGGATGATCAAACCATCATCACTCTCCACCTCATCCCTAACTCTCCACCTCAAGCTGGTGTGTAGTGAGCGTTCTGGCACCGATTGGCTGCCGTGCATCACCCAAGTGGGTGCTACATATTGGTGGTGGTTAGTGAGGTCCCCCCTTCACTTTAGGCGTCTTTGAGTGTTTTTAATTATTATTATTCTTCATGTTTAACCTCTGTTTTCCTTTTATTCCTAGTCTGTTTTACATAGTTTTGAATGATGACTATATGCTCTGTAAGGTGACCTTGGGTGTCTTGAAAGGCGCCTCTAAATTAAATGTATTATTATTATTATTATTATAACTGTGTCTCCTGGTCTCACTTAAGCATCCGTAAATATATATTTTAATTAGGGGTCCAATTAGGGGTACTGTACCGTTCATTTCTTCCCCCCAAATTCTGTAAAAGTCATACTGCAGCCTATACTGTGAATCAAAAACTCTTGACATATTCAAGTATGGTTACCAATCAACATTCCGGCTCATTAGTTTCCAAGAATCTGACTGCCAAGACACAGTATGACATTAAGGGGAACTGCTTCGTTAACCATTTTT
This sequence comes from Gadus macrocephalus, assembly GCF_031168955.1. NCBI lineage: Eukaryota > Metazoa > Chordata > Actinopteri > Gadiformes > Gadidae > Gadus > Gadus macrocephalus. Next base: position 19,596,195 of record NC_082390.1, on the reverse strand, counting down.
CCTTCATAATTAACTCTGTCATATTTATATTTCTTCCGTTAGTTTTCTTAACAACAAATGTTAATTTCCCAGGTTTTTTTTCCCAAGATTTTTCAGGTATATGCTTTTAAGAAATCCATTAATTCACTTGAGAAATGTGTGCTTGGATTTGTCTTGATGTTGTGTGCTTATCAATAGACATTTTGATCATGTGAATGAGGCTACAGTTCAGGTTTGTCAGTGGCAATGGGATAATGCCTTGTACTGGTGATCCTTAGGTTGAGAGTTCGAATGCAGATTATAGCATTATGAACAAGCTGAACATGACATTCGGCCATTGCTCTGCAGCCCACTCACCTGAAAGCTGAGGCACAGTATGGCAATAAGGGGAACATCTTTCCTTCATAATTATGTCATATTTATATATCTTCCATTAGTGTGTTCTTGACTTTTCATTTTGCTTCACCGCGTCCAGGATCGTTTCTGGTGAATGCACCTACCAATGGCAATAGAGCACTTTGATCTTTACATTTGTTTTTGTGGTGAGAAAAATTTAATATTTAATATGGTAATCTAGCTAAGAGTTTGGCAAAGAGTTGTTTTGCTGAAGCCAGGAGGGACAACTCTCAAAGGTTTGATTACCCAGTCTGATATCGTCCTTTAAGATGAAAATAAGTACTTAGTTGTGTTGCATCTTATCTTAGCTAGCTTTGTTGTATACAGGGAATGGATTGACCTGCAATTGTAGGTGCTTGGCACTTCTATGAACATCCTTACTGTACCGAAAGCGATGTATTGTTTCTCCTTTTTCTGACAAATCTACTTATTGTAAGTCACTTTGGATAAAAGCATCTGCTAAATGTTCTAAATTTTAAAGTAAATTTAAGACGTAAGTTTCTAGCAAATCTTACCCATGTCATGGCCGGGCCATCAGGGTCCGTCACGGCCTCGTACGCCTCAAGGTCGTTCCTTCGGACCTCAGGGCTCATGGCAAGTCCCAACGGATAGCCTAGCATCACTGCATCTGCCTGCTTTACTGGATCACCTTGACAGAGGTTGAAAGTGACACACATCAGGTACTAGTGCAGACCAGAGACTTGTTTCTATGTGCGGCAATACGACAAAACAATGAATAGTACCCTTGATGTATCCATCATATTCAGGGTGGTACTTTTCCTTCTGATCGAAGGGTATTTTCATGTGGTCGGCCACTTTCTGCCACTCTTGAGGCGCCGGGTGTTGCAGCAGACTGGCCAACTCTACAGCGAACTGCAGACTGAAGATTAGAAAGATTTCACCATTTTGAATAAATCTATTTTCAGATATTTGTACGACAGTAAATTAATAAAAGCCAACGTTGATATCAGCACCTTGATTTTGCCACCGTATTTGTGTACACGGAGTCGTTGATACCGTAATAATACTCATCAGGTGGCATAACACCTAAAGCAAACAAAAAGAGAAGTAGTTAGTTGTTAGAAAAATAACAGTAATAGAATATTTCCAAACGTAACATACACAACTTGACTCTTTTACCCAAGAGATGGTAGCTCTGGTCCTTTTGATCCCAGGTGACCCTTGAAACCCAGTAATCAGCCACGCCCCAGATCACCTCACTGCCCCTGCCCTCTGTGAACAGAGAGAGGTCCTGGAGCAAAACAACACCATCAAATGGTGAATATCGTTGTACACATAACGCAACTGTTCTCTTTCAATTTATAATATTTATTTTGGATTTGTACATTGTGCTCATTGGGCCAACATCCTTTTTAACACGAAATGTTCCTGTTATCCAATCTCACTTGGGATGGCTGTGTTTTTCTCCAGCGCAGTGGGATAACCACACAGCCTCAGACCTTAGAGGTTTAAAGTTCACCCATAGAGGTCCTCATCAGTCTGTAAGATTCTTAGTTACAGACCAGCTCTCGTGATGTATGAAAGCTTACCCGTGTGAGGTAGAGATAATGCTGGAAGGCGAGGCTGACATCACCATTGATGTGGATCTCTTGTTGGCCGTAAATGTCCTCGGGGCACACCTCTCTCCCAGACACGGCACTCTCCCAGGGGAACTTTAGTCCCTATTCAAAGGACACGGGAAAGAAAAGCTAAATCAGGTCACCCGAAACACAAACAAACTGCGGAGACGGGCACAATGCCTGCGGTGATCACACCTTGTAGCCTTGCTTTTGTGCGTTATCCTTTGCGCCATCGACGGTCCGCACCCTGTACTCCAGTACTGCCCGGGCCAGGCGGGGATAGAAGAGAGCGATCGCAGGATACATCCAAATGTCCTTGGAAGATTCAAGGGGATCCACATACACATACACACAAACATGTTTTAGTGATGATTGATGAGGAAAGCAAACCATTATGAAAGCAGACAGCGGGGGGACTTCAAAGGTGCTTTACCTGGTCCCAGAAAACATGACCCCAGTAGTCCTGGCCACTGCCCCCGTTAGACAGACCTCCAGGACTGACCCCGCCAAACAGTCCTGAGACGTCGTGGAGGGGGGGGAAGGCACTCAGCAGGTAGAAAAGGCAGCCGATCACGGCCTTGCTCAGGGTCTCCGAGCCCGCCAGCTCCACCGTGCTGTCCAGCCACAGCTCCTTCCAGGCCTGCTGGTGGGAGTCCCGCAGGTCCCCGCTGGCCATGAGACTCAGGCCCTCATCGAAGCTGGACTCGGTGCTCTGGTTGGTGTTGCCGAGCGCCAGCAGGAAGCCCCAGCGAGAGTGGCTCTGCTCAGGCTGCAGGATCAGGCTTGGAGGCATGACGGTCCATATGAGGTCCACGGTGGGCCTGGGGCCTCCGGGGACCTCGGCGGCAGTGGTCTGGCCTTGGATGCGCCTGAGGGATTAGTGAGTTCAAAGTGTTATTTCGGCTTTTTTGGTGTCACAAACTTAATCACACATTAACCATTGTTTAAAATGTACCCAGTTTGCCTCAATTGTATGTTAGATGGTGCGGACATTTAAAGTAACATGTTACCTTGTAAGCAAGCAATAGTTTTTAAATGTATGTTAGAAAATAACCTCCTCCTTCCTTTCATCCTATCTATTCTTGGCAATGATATAGTGTCACAATATCGTCCCACCTTCCGCCTCTGTAGTCGGGAGAAGATTGGAAATCAATGTCTTTGCTCTGCGGGGTGAAAGAACTGGACAGCTTCACAGTGACAGGCTCCATCGTCACGGCCTGGCGCTCTATGCTGACCTCCATGACCATAAGCTGGGAGTAGTAGCGATGGGCATAGAAGGAATGCGTGGCAGTCGCTATAGCTGTGCTAATGGTGTGGGTGAATACACCTGGGGAAGGAAAGGGAGTCAAATATCAATAAAAAAATCGTATAACCTAGCAATAGGAATATGAATAAGAATCACAATGATGTTAGGGGATGGTTCATATTACTTTATTATTAAATTATGAATTAATTATTATTATAGTTTGATGGAATGAGCAGATTAGTTCAAACATGGCAGGATCATACAGATAGAGGTTCAGATGTGACTGCTGCGCGAGGATCACCCGTGTGTGTGTTCAGGCTGTAGCTTTGCTGCACGGGGTCTTCCATCTCCATGGTGACAGAGAGGGGACACGGGACGTCCGCCCGGTGGCAGTCTCCCCCCTCCCCGTTATAGACACTGCCCATGTGCATGATGCTATGGTAAACTCTCCAGCCCAGCAGGCCGTTGGCCAAGGGAGGGAGGAAGCGAGGGTCACGGGGCAGTGTGTTGGAGGTGAAGATGTAGGGGTCAGATCCGCTGGTCATGGTGAAGTTATATAGACTTAGAAAGATGAGAGATGATGGAATAGTGAATTGGGTCGGTGAGGGGTCCAGAGGTTGCCCAGGAACAGTTCATACAGGCTGGAATTACTTGACTCCCTCCCCCTCAATAGGGATTGATCTACAAAGGGATATTTCAATCCAATGCATGCGGCATAAACGTGCGTGCACTTCCTTATTGAATATTATCCAAAACTGGAAACTTGATCTATATAGAAACGATTCGAATGGGCTAGAAGTTAACAAAGTAAATATGTTCTTGAATCAATCACAAAAAGCTAGTTTACACGTAGGCTACTTATTTTTATTTTTAAGGTTAACAAAACAGTTAGGCCTACATTTCAGGACTTCGTGTAGGCAAATATAAATAACATTTATACAATAGTATATCTTTTAAAACGTATATCCGCTCACCACAACGCTGAAAGTTGAAAAACGCAACGTTGAAGTAAATTCATTTTGAAATAATAATAGCTACTATGAGCAAGGCTTTGTTCAGTTGCTCGAGTTACATCTGAAAAACCTAGGGAAATAAATCTACCCCTTTGTTCGGTATATCATCTGTCGTTAAAAAACTTTTCTGCGGACATCGGAATGTTTCAGTTACCTGCGAGATCGGTCTACAGAAAAGCTCTGACGCTAACCCCGATAGGAAAACTCGAACATACTCTTACTAAGTCTGCAAAGTCATTTCTTAGTAAACTTTAACTCAATCTACGTATTATCTATTTAAAAAGTAAATCGGCAATTTTTTATAACGAAAACAACAGTGGACCTACGCGGTTTATGAGTAGGAGGCGGATCCAGAGTCTGCAGCCAGCTTCACACTGCTACAAGAACCACACGGCTCTCGGTCTCTGGGAAAATATGGCTTGAATTTGATGCATTTTGTCTATTTTGTTATCCTTTCTTTTTTGTAAATCAGTTTCATGCAACCAGAAGTCAATAGATGTATGAATACATACATTGTATAACTGCAAAACAGTCCTTGTCGGTGTAATTAGTAGGCCGACTCTCAAAACTTTATAAATCAACATACATGTGCGTGCTCCTTTCAAACACTACTCCTTTGTATACGTTTTTTCGGATGAAAATAATTATCAACGATTTTATTCCCATAATTATGTGGACTGCAAAACTGGCAGTTTCCCCCAGGTGGCGCCGCGGAGTCATGAAAGGCCTTTTTGGCCCCGTGCCGGCGGTAAGGACCACAAACCCTGGGAAAAGCAACGCATTGCCCATATAAGGCTGCAATCCATCCGCTCCCCTCTTCCTCCCCAGCTCTCTTCCTCTCTGTCTTTCTCAGACCTAAGGGGTATTTACAGAGAAAGAGAGAGCGAGCCCTGGCCAACTTGGCCTACCTTATTAGGAGTTGAGCTTGTTGTCAGCTGTTCTATCCTTACGGGACAGTGGTGTCTATCTGTGTTCATCCAGAAGAGACAAAGACACAGAGGGGCTAGAGCTGGGGTTTGGGTCTTTATGGCTGGGAACTCCAAAAGACAACACACTTCTGACGTTGTTTCCAGGGGGGCCTCCCCAGAAGACGGCTAATCGCTAAATACACTCAGTGTTACTTGCAACTTGTAGACGCAAATCCCAGCCCAGTCATCCCAGTATATTCAAAATAGCTTTTATTTGCCTCCTTGTTTAGCCCATTCTGTACTGTGATGACGCAGAGAGAGGCTACAGCTGCTCCCCCCTCCAGTTACACAGGACATCTGGCTACCCTAACATGCTGGAGAAAACACACCAGAGGAAGCGTCAAGGACCCCGATCCCCTCAGAGGACACAGTTAGTGGCCAAGGGGTCCCAGGCCAGGACTGGGACCAGTTATAGCGCCATGCTTTGCATGATAAATATGAGTTTTGAAGGCCCCTGACAGCGAAGAACAAAGTTTCCTTCTATAAAAAGATTGACCAGGACAACTCTGCAAACACTTTTTTTTCTTTATTAGGGTGCGGACATTCACATCATATTAGAAAAATAACACGTGAAGAAAATAGGGGAGTCTGACTGAAACCTAAATTCAAAAGGGCATCGGTCAAGATGGCCGACGCTGTAGACATGCTCCTTTACATATCCCTCTGGAAAGGAGAGCAAATGACCGTGAAAGAAATATATATGTATATATATATTCCTCTTTTAATCAACTGGAATTAAAACAATGCATAGCATACAGGCTTTTGTGGAAAAGCAACCTTAGCTTTGTGCACTCTGAGCCTTCGACTGAGGTTGGCATGAAATGTCTGCTTCCCCCCCCCCCCCCCCCCCCCCACCCAAAGACAGGCTGAGCGAAGGGGCTGCACTCATCAGGACCGGGGTCTGGGGAGGGCTGGTGGAGGGTGGGCAGTCCCACAGGGGTGGGGGGGGGGGGGGGGGGGGGGGTGCGTCCGCTGGCGCCCTGAGTAAAGTGCTGTGGTTGACTGACCTGAGTTTGTGGTCACTTTAAAAAGAGAATGGAGTGTGTATGCATGTCGTCACACAAAACAAAAAAACGTGTGTGTGCGTGGGGGAGGGAGGGGGGGGGTGGAGCGCATGGGTGGAGAGGTAGGCGGGTTCAAACAGTTGCCAGTGGAATGGAGTCACCCAACGCGAGGGTCCTACACCTCCTCCTAGTTCCCGGACATATTCGTTCGTCTAAAGATAAAAGGTTTCACCTGAATGTGCCTTTTTGATTGGTGACTGTTCAGGGAATCTAGAGGGACACTTCATTAGACCTAAGAGCCATTCGAGCAGAGCGGAGTAGAGATGGGGGGAGTGTGTGTGTTTTGGAGAGGGGGGGGGGGGGGTTCATGAACAGGTGGTGGGGGGACGTTTACAATTATCACGCTTCATTTTGTGTTCACAAAATAGATATATTCATATAATATAAATACTAAGTGGGAGCTATAAGGCCCCAGTTGCCAAGAGTGCTTGTGGAATACGCATAGAGGCTATAGCAGAACGCACGCTCGCTTAGGTGTCTCCGCCACGCACCTAAACATAGAGTGAGTGTGTGTGTGTGTGTGTGTGTGTGTGTGTGTGTGTGTGTGTGTGTGTGTGTGTGTGTGTGTGTGTGTGTGTGTGTGTGTGTGTGTGTGTGTGTGTGTGTGTGTGTGTGTTTCACAAGCCGTAGTATTTGGCCATTGTCAAGTCTGGTGTTTCTTTTGAGGGAGCGCGTGGCCACGCCACAGGCCTTCATCATAACACCGATCTTGCTGTGAAAACGTTCATAAAAAAAAAAAAAAAAAAGGCACACACACTGAAAAAAAACAACCAAAACAACCAAAAACAAACAAACTCCCACCAATCTCCCTTCTTCTTGAGAGTTCTAGAGAGGCCTCGCATCCCGTGTGGAGCTATTGTCATCATCTACTGCTTTACCCCTCCACACCCCCCCCCCCCCCCCCCCCCCGCACACGCGCCTCTCACTATTTGGCACTCAAGAGGAATGTGTCACAGGAGGGAATAAAGGAGAGGAGGAGGGGGAGGGGAACAGGGAGGAGGAGGAGGGTGGTGGGGGAGGTTCCCTGATGTCTCTCGTGCCGTTCGCCCTTTCCTCTCGCTCTCTTCTCTCCTATTTGGAGAGCTTGCTGATGACGCGGATCAGCGCTCCGTTCTCGTCCTTCAGGCGCTGGTTGTCGGCCTTCAGGTCCCCCAGCACCTGGGGGGGCAGACAGGGAGAGCGGTTAGACCACCGCCCAGACAGACCCCTCCTCGTGGAGGGTCAGCCGTCCACGAGCCTCACCGCCAGCTTCAGTCACGGTAGCTTGGCTTCCCTCCAGAGTCGGTACGTTTGGAGCGGGTGCAAATGTAACTATATGAATGTTGAACAACGACAGCGGAGAACATGACAGCTAAAAGGAAACAAAGCACACAGGGCCGGTCATGAGATTCACCCGGGGATAGGAGGGTCTTCAGAAGTTTTTTCTGCAAATGAGGAGGCATCGTGCAGCTGGTACAGACCTCAATAGCCCGCTCCACGATCGGGGCATCACAAACTAATCAAGTCTGGACTTAGTAGAAGTTCCACACAGTGGAGGCGGCGCCAGCAGTGAGTGGAGAACACCTGATCTAAATTATTCAATCAATTCAAATGAAAAAATCGTTGTGCATTGTTCATCCTTCCACGTACAATCTTTACATCATAAATTTGTATAATTATATTGGAAGGCATCACGTTTATCCATACGCAATAAGAAGGGTTGCTATGGCTACACAAATGACGGCTGATAACATCTCAGCCGTCACACTTCAAACCAGCATCCTGCAAACCGTTTCAGGGCAGCCTACCTTTCGATTGTTTTTGACGTCATAATATAATAATCGATCCATCGCTCCGTAGGGCCTTGTTATTTATAAGAGCGCAGGCGTCTGACATGGCCTATTCTTCACTTCACATCAGACTTATCCTCAACATTCACGTGGAGCAGAACACACTAGGCCCACGGGGGGACGGTTCCATCAGTTTGAAACTCACTCCCCAAAAGCAGCACACACACACCGACACACACAAGCAAGACGGCCACGGGGAAAAGGTCACATCGTGGAGGGCTTCATCCTCCAAAAGCAATGTTGCAGTCGCATTTGAAGTGGGGCGAACTAGGTTTTGAAACAAACAGGAGCCGACATCGTGACCGTCAGATGATGCTCCTGGGTCAGACATGCCCAGGAGCCACAGCGCAGTGTTCCTCTCTCTGTCTGTACGCCTGGAAACCACCAGCCCCTACTGACGGGTCCCGATGGTTCTGCTGAAACATGAGCAGGGTGTAGCGGCTCTCTGCTTGTTTACTCAATTTGACTGAACCTCGCCACGGATCTGAGCGATCTGCACTTCAGCCTCGACCATCATCACAATCAATCAGCATTCCGTGAAACCAAGAAGAAACGCAAACTTTGGAAGTGAAAATACGGAAAATGAAAATCAGTTATCCTACTATCCAACCAAAGGGTGGTTTCAAAAGTTAAGACAATGTTGAGCTAAGCTACGAAAGACGTCAGGTCCGTAGAAAAAATAAAAACACCTTTCAATTAGGCTGTTTATGAGCCCGGGCCCAAAGCACGCACTGACCTGTGGTCCATGACAGCATTAACATTTAACAGCTAGCCTCCGGTGACGAGTCAACGGAATAAAGATATAAAATCTCCACATTCCCCTCTTGGGTTAATAAAATTAATCTTATCTGAGTGACCTTTGTTCCACATCGACCTGGTGTGTAGAGCAGGGCCACAACACGGGGATGCACATGCTAAAGAGAGGCTCATCGTGCTGCAGTATGCAAAGTGATCGACTGGAGGACTAGGAAGGCTTCTGCTCCTCTATCTCCCTCCCTCCCTCTCCCTGTCTCTCTCATGCTCGCTCTCCATCTACTTCTCTTTCTCTCACAGTTTCTCTCTCTCTCTCTCTCTCTCTCTCTCTCTCTCTCTCTCTCTCTCTCTCTCTCTCTCTCTCTCTCTCTCTCTCTCTCTCTCTCTCTCTCTCTCTCTCTCTCTCTCTCTCTCTCTCTCTCTCTCTCTCTCTCACATGCTTTCTTTTCATCTACCTCTCTCTCTCTCACGCGCTCTCTCTCTCTCTCTGTCTCTCTCTCTCTCTCACACACACTCTCTCTATGTCTATGTGTGTCTCTCTCTCTCTCTCTCTCTCATACACACTCTCTTTCTATGTCTATGTGTCTCTCTCTCTCTCACACACACACACACACACACACTCTCTCTCTATGTCTCTCTACATCTCTCTCACCTTTAGCTCCTCCTCCAGCTCTGCCACACGGCGCTCCAACATCCTCCGCTCCTGAGATGCATGGGGGTGGGGGGGAGATGGTGTAGTGGGGGGGGGGGGGTGATGGGGGTGAGGGTGAGGGGGGGGGGGGGGAGGGGACAGGCAGCAGGTAAAAAATAATAGGTGGAAACGAAGAGAAGGGAACAATCAGTGGGGTGAGGAAGAGGGAAAGGGGAGAAGAGTCAAAGTGTGAGAGCCATAAAATGAAAGCAAGGGGGTGCATCGAGAGTGGAGCAATGCTTCAAACACAAACCCCACACGCAAAGCCCAATCACACACACACACACACACACACACACACTACCTTTTTCTCCAGATCCAGCAGGGTTGAACAATCACTGATTCGCTCCTGCCTCTGGTGGGAAGAAAGAAAAGTATATTGTTGAGATGGGAAGGAGATGGAGGAGAACACCCAGCGGTCCACTCGCGGTTCACCAGTGGTACCTGCGTGGCCTTCTCCAGATCCACCCTGGTCTGGCTCACGATCCTCTGGGTGTCCTGCAGCTGGGACTGGAGGTGGCTGTTCTCCCTGGAGACCTCATCAAACAACTGAACACACACACACACACACACACACACACACACACACACACACACACACACACACACACACACACACACACACACACACACACACACACACACACACACACACACACACACACACACACAGTGAATAACTTAACACAGGATGGGGGGGACGATGAGGCCGTGATAGGTTTTTGTTTTCTCATTGCTCACCTTCTTATAGTCCTTTGCTTCAGACGCAGCCCCCTGGCTGCAGTCGTTACAGGATAAGTTTGACCTTTGTGGAAGGGAGAGGAGATGAGCATGCCTGTGAACATCATTCTTCCAACCAGACTTTATGTATGTGGAACAAGACTTTTGAGGCATGACGAATTGCCCCTCCCACCCCATCACCCTGAACAGCGTAGTCCCACATAGGTCACCCCTCAAATGAACTCGGTACATTTCTCTGTGTGCAGTCCGCCTCAGGTCCACGCTGTCCCATACAGTATAGGGGGCCGTCGTTGACTCATAACAATTCCAGTTCTTTCAGAAGGACAGGGCCAGAGAACTGGAAAACCAGCTGTACTGAAGTGACCTCAGTGGAAGAACGTGTGCGTCTCGTAACACAGACACAGACGTAACGAGCATGGATCCTGTTATCAACACTTTAGCATCTGCCTTTTACTAGAAGCAAGGGGTAAATAAATAAAGAGCTTCTGCAAATGGAGACCAGATCATTTCAATAACAGCTGTAACAAAAAGCACTTGTTGTAGATACTCTTGCTAGTATTTGAGACTAGTGACGGCTCTTAATTCAGTTAGTTTGGAACATCAACAGAGTGGCGGCTAACCAGCAATGCCAATCTAATTTCAGCCATGGTCTCTTTAGACGGTCTCTTGGACGTTTGTTAAATCAAGGCTAATACGCGTGCAGACTAAACTACATCGTGCGTTAAGCCCTTCCTCGGACATCAAAGACGCAGTGGAGATATAACTCATTTTCCTGCATCGCCCGCGTCAAACAGGGCCGTGTGTGTGTGTGTGTGTGTGTGTGTGTGTGTGTGTGTGTGTGTGTGTGTGTGTGTGTGTGTGTGTGTGTGTGTGTGTGTGTGTGTGTGTGTGTGTGTGTGTGTGTGTGTGTGTGTGTGTGTGTGTGTGCGCGCGCGAACACAGTGGAAAAGAGACATAGATTTCCTTGTTGAAAGACCTTTTTAGGGAAACAGCTCTCAACTTGTTTCTTCAGATGACTCATTAATTTCCCAAATCTTTTTTTTTTTTTTTTTTTTCACGATTTGCCAGAATAATAAATTGGACTTTGTTATAATTTGAACGAGGTAGATAGTAGGCTGCAGTGGTTCTTTTTGAGACTAAGGGCGTATTCACACCTGCCTTGTTTGGTTCGAACCAAACCAAAAAAATCACTGGTGCGGACCTTTTGGGCTGGTGTGAATACAAACCATCGAACTCTGGGGCGGACCAAACAGCCGAACCGAGACCCAGCCGGAGAGGTGGTCTCGGTTCGCTTCCAAACAAACCCTGGTGCGGTGCGCTTGAGATGTGAAAACGACCGCGCTCGGTCCGACCCAGTTCTAAAACTAATATACCTTTTTGGACGCAACAGGCTCCCATTGCTGCTTGTTTATTTATCTTGTTTGATTAGCGGTAAATTCAAAGATCAACGTCACGTTATCAGACCCGTTAAAAATGAGTTGTGGCTCAACATGGAGCGAAGAGAAGACGAAATGTCTTTTGGATATTTGGGCAGACGCCAACATATAAATTTAAATAAACAGTGCGTTTTGGTCCGGACCAAAATGATCAATTTAGGACTTTCCTGGTGTGAATACGCCCTTAGTAAAGCGGTAAAGGGACTCTAAACATACCTGTTGAGCTGCCTTATGAATGTATGCTATTTTCAAATACATTCAAAATATCAGATGTATGACACTTGGCATGGTTTTTGCTCGTACAATCCCAGAAACGAGAGTGTAAAACGTAAAAAGTGTGGCGGTAATTAGAAAGTAGAGCCGGTGAAGAAGGGCAGAGTCTTACCTGGGAATCACGGGGATCAAAGGGCGGCCTGTCTGTAAATACACAGAAAAAGTTTCAGTTTCAGGTCCTCCTAGATGGTCAACCACGCACACACACCTACACACGCACACACACACACACACACACACACACACCTACACACACACACACACACACACACACACACACACACACACACACACACACACACACACACACACACACACACACACACACACACACACACACACACACACACACACACACACACACACACACCCACCTGTGGATCCAGCCCACTGCCTGAGAACTCCTCTTCCCCACTAGGCTCATTGTCGTCACTCTGTAGGGACAGAAATAGCGGAGAATGTCATTCTCTTTTCTCACTGAATCTCTTCCGCTGAGCTCAGGGTTAGCTTTTAGACCTTCCCCCTCTCCCGGCCAGCGTTCTGCTCCCAGACCGCTGAATGAGGAGTAAGGGGATCGGAGCCCGTTGAGGAGCCACGTGAGCGCTCACCTCTCCGGCACGCTGGGCTCTCCTCCTGGCTCGTGCTCGTCTCCGCTCCCTGCTTTCCCTGGCCCAGCGGTCCGTCTCGCTCTCCCCCGCCATCGCCTTGACCTCTGGGGACACAACCCGAGCTCGCTGGTCAAGATAATGGTCTCGCAAAGCAATAGCTCCATCCACACACACACACACACACACACACACACACACACACACACACACACACACACACACACACACACACACACACACACACACACACACACACACACACACACACACACACACACACACACACACACACACACAGAGAGAGAGACTCTACCTTTCCTGTCAGATAATGGAGGTCGAGGAGTGGTCCCGGCAGGCTGCGTCAGGCCCAGGAGGTCCGACTTCTGCAGACTGGCATTGCGAGACCTCCAGCTTAATTCCTGTTGGAACAGGAGGCCAGCATTTAGCTGTATTAGTATTAAATGCTAAATGCTGAATTCTGTTAAAAACATTATTTTTTTTAAATGCACTTCTCACCCCTTCTTCTCCTGCCTTTTTCAGTTTTGCCTCCTTTTCTTTCTCTTTCTCCTTCTCTCTCTCTCGCTCCTTCTCCTTCTCTCTCTCCTTCTCTCTTTCCTTCTCCTTCTCCTCCTCCTCCTTTTTCTTTTCCCTCTCTTTGTTGTCCGTTTTTATCGTTTTCTCAGCCTCCTGCAAGTCCGTCAGTGTGACCCCCTGGATAGGAAAACAAAGACAAACATTTTTATGAAACAGACATCCACACCCCCTCTCTCGCGCGCACACACACACAACATGATTCGAGACGAACCACCAAGGCGGCGGGGGGGGGGGTCAAAGGTCGGTACCTGGGTGGAGCGACGGGACTGCCTGGCGTGTCGGGAGCGGGCCTTCCTCTGGGCCTCCGCCTCCTCGTCCCGCACCGGCGTCAGATAGGACCTGGGGAGGAGCGGGACGTCACGTTGACGCTTTTTATCCAAAGCGACAAGACGACCATTCAATTCACACACCGACGGCGGAGTCAGCCCACGCAGGGCGCCAATCAGCTCCTCAGGAGCAGTCAGGGTGAGGGGTCTCGCTCAGGGACACCTCGACACTCCAGAGCCGGGGATCGAACTAGCAACCTTCCGGGTTACCCGCCAACCAACTCTACCTACCGAGCTACTCCCCGCCCCATGCTAGCTCTTCGCGGGCCCTTTGTTTGGGGCTGCTGTAAACAACGGTAAACCACAGGGTCCCCCAGAGGGGCTGCGGCCCCAACTCACTTGCGCCTTTGCTTGCCATCTGTGTCGCCTGCGTTTGTAGTGCTGGAGGAGCTGCTGGTGGTGGTGGTGGAGGTGGAGGTGGAGGAGGCGGGCGTGGGGACCGGCTCCTGCTCCTTCTTTTCAGTCGCTTCCTGAGAGTTTCTACAGGAGGAGTGAGAAGGGAGGGATTTTAAACAAAGGTCAGAGAGAGACGAATCGAGAAGAATTGTGGATGTGTTGTAGGTTGTGTGCTGATGTGAGTGGCATATTATCCCATGTGACCCCGGCCTACCTCGGGTTGTTGAGGCGCCCCAGTCCCACAGAGGCAGATCCTAGTGAAGCTGAGGTCGTGGTGAAGTCATCCAGTCTCCTTCCGTAAGATGAACTGAAAGTGAAACCGAAATCCACCCCAAGTACCCACACACACGGCCACCAATGAGATTAAAAACAATGGGGGGAGAGCGACATCACAAATACGTGGCAACCATTTCAAAACATTCTTCTTTCTTTGTGGCAAACCCAATAAGCTCTGTGAGAATTCACAACAACACACACGTTGGCGCATGACATCACATGGCACAAATGCACGGTTGGGGGTGGTGGGGGATGTAGGGGTAAATAACTAACCTGCGTGGCAAGGCGGGGTTGGAGCTAGTGAGATCACTTCCTGTGAGGTCACTTCCTAATTGACTATGATGGCGCCGGGAGTACGAGGAGCTACGGCTGAGCCAGCTGAAGAGATATGGTGACAGGGTGATGGGGGATGGGGGAGTGACACACTGCAGTGATACAAACGTATGCAGTGGCAAAAACCGACAAACAAGTACAAACATGCTGACTTGACCGCACACAAGCGTAGACACACACACACAAAAACACACCTGCTGGAGTTGTCAGCGTTTGCATCGGGTATACTGAAGAGGCGGCGGGACGGAGTGGGCGTGACCCGTGCCAACCGGGGCTCCTGTGAGTGACACATCGGGACGACTTCCGTCAGCTCGTTTTAATATCGGTTAAGACGGCAGATATTTGTTTCGACATCGTCATCCTGATAAAGCCTGATTGGATTTCAAATGCAACCGTTGTCTTCCAGCCTTATGAATGATTTCCCCTCCTACTCCCCTGTTTCTCCTTCCAACACATTCCCTGATCATGTCCCCGTGGTTGGGAGGAGGAGCAGCGAACGGGACCGTTGTTCACGGGACATTTCAGATGACACTCAACGCGTGTCCCCCTCTGGGGTCGAGGCTTTACCTTGGGTTCGGCCTCCGAGCTGAGGCGGGGGCTGGAGGCAGAGCGGGTCATGCCCAGGCCAGAGTCCAGGGGCCTGGGGGGGTCCTGACTGGGGTCAGACCCCCCCGCGGAGCCCAGAGTCACCGAGCTGCCCGCCTTCCGCAGGGACGTCCTCCAGGAGCCGGGGGCCTCGGTGGACTGGGACTGGGACTTGCTTGGTTCCTGCTGGACAAAGCACCGCAGACTTAAAGCTGAGGTTCGCTCCTCGAGGCTTCCACGTCGGTGTGCGAAACATGCGCGATGTGTCGTTACCTTTTTGGCCGGGATTCCTGAAGTGGACGTGGAGGTAGCGAGAAGACCTCCGGAGTTGTGTTTATTGTTCAAGTTGTTGATGATTTCTCGATTTTTGGCTTTCTCTAGAGCGGCGCCAACGACAGCAGAAAAAAATAATTCAAGATCAATCCATATTTCAGAATATGGCAACCCCTCTTTGACCATGTAGAGAAATGGCAGTTCCAAAGTGTACCCCCATGAAGCCCGCTGCTGGTTATGGCCAGTTTAGTAATATTTTTCCTAACTTGCTCTTTGATTACCCAATATTACTCTGCAGTGCTAACAGTAATTACCATGAAGACAGTTTTTTCAGATGGGTGTGTGTGCATTGGAAATATCTATAAATATATAGATAATTTTTCATTTTATTTGTATCTAAACATTTAGTTCGCTTGTATTCGTCGACACAATTTTTATATTCCTTCTATTCTTCGTGTGTCCGTTTATTGGAAAAAACATGTTGAAATAATTTCAGTAACTACTTTTTCTATTAAGTAAAACACCAATAAAAAAAGGAAAAAAATAAATCCACCCTGCGCTCGAGACGCCGCACCGTTCACCACTAGGGCGGCGCTCACCCGACTCGGCGTCGCTCTCCGACTCGCTCTCCTCCTCGGAGCTGGAGCTGCTGGAGGCCTTGGCCTGGCCCGGGCCCGGGGCGGCGGGCGGCGGCGGCGGCGGCGGCTCCTCCTCCTCCTCCTCGGCCGGGGTGCTGCGCAGGGCAGGCGGCGGGTGCTTCTCGCGCTCGTGGAGGCAGATCTTCTCCTTGCTGCTCATACGAGAGATTGAGGTCCTGTGGCGGGGCCAAGACGGAGCGCACCAGACACACAAAAACAGTGACATGCAAGAGCCAATAAGTGAAGGCAGTCATTCCATGTGCAGCCAATTAGAGCGAGCGACGGAGCGTGAGCCGAGTGGACCAGTGGGTCGCTAATAGCATAGCAACTCGCTGCGCCCCGCAATGTGTACGCCGGAGCGGCTTACCTCCAGCTGGGTGAGGATCAGTGTGACCCGGGACCCATCCACCGCTGAGGATCGCCTTACTTGTAGTTTGGACAAGGTTTAACCCTCTTTGATTAACAACTAGTGATTGCATCGCTAGATCACCAAACCCGCTTGTGTGGGCCTCCTGGCATCTGACGGTGGTTTGAGTGGTGCACGAAAACGCTGGCACTGCTGCCATCATACTCGCATGCAAACCGCTTGTAAGATCTATGTGTACGATTCAGCACTGCCGCAGAACGACTGGCGCATGCCTTCAGAAACACACAGTCGCACACACACACACACACACACACACACACCCATTGACGTAAACACACAAGCACACATGCACACACGTACACAAAAAACGACAGAGACCACACGGGCACTGACCTGCGCAGTCGCACGGGGGGCACAGTGATTGGGGAGATCATATCGATAACAGGATTCTGTTTCTCTCTCTCCGAGCGCAGCTGAAACGGATCAGAACACCGGGTGTAAACACAGCAAGTCACAAACACGGGAGCCTCCAACTCGATGCTCCATTTGGAGACGGCCGCAGGGGGAGGGCAGACTTACTGCGTTCTGCTTCTTCTGCAGCTCCTCCAGCGTGCCAACCAGGTTCTCGTCCGACACATCCAGGGGGGTCTGTCCCTAAAACAGGGTCACCACGGCGTTGGTACAGCGTTGGAGACACATGGGAGACACACATTCAACCAGCTCTGATCTCAGCAGTCCAACTAGGCAAGAGCAGAACCTCTTGAGGGAGACGGCCCAGAGCCCGGGCCCGGAGATGAAGACCCAGAAAGAGAGGTTTAGTCGCAGGAGAAGATGGAGCTTTCAGAAGGGGACTTTAGTGTGTTTCTGCCCAGCGTTGGTTTGAAACCTTTACAGATTTGACTCTTTCTAAGAATGTGGTTGTCCGGAGAAGATGTTTTAGCACTACCGTGAAAGGATTACCAATGCTGGTGGTGGAGGTTGTTTCGCTGTCATTACATTTCACGCTTAAAGCTTATCTGCTATTAACTTCAGACTAATATTCTGGAGTCTGATAGCAGACTGGCTCAAATGTCAAAACGTGTGAGACTAAACCATCACTGAGGGCCCCTGTAGGTGCAGGCCAGACTTACCACGTTGTTGACCGCCGCCATGTCACACATGTGGTCGGCCAGCAGGGAGCAGACCTCCTCCTGGCCCCAGTGGGCGGCCGCATGCAGCGCCGTCCAGCCGTCCACGTCCATGCTGTCCACATCCAGCTCACACTGCAACAGCACCCTGCCCACCGGAACACACACAGCGAGAGTCAGACGGAGACAGAGTGACAGGGAGATAGAGAGACAGGGAAAAGGAAAGAGAAAGAGACAACAACAACAACAACAACAGAGCGAAGACACCACACCACCGAGGAACACCAACGGGACAGCGTCACAATGCGGAGCGCCGGGATGGAAGGCCCAATCAGAGCAACAGGTTTATGGATAGGTGGTGGTGAGGCCATGTGGGCCCGGGGCCCTTACTTGAGGACCTCTATGTAGCCCTTGGCGGCGGCCACGTGGAGGGCCGTAGCCTTGGTGTTGTGGTGGGGCACCAGGCTCCCACTGCCCGTCAGCACCGCCGTGGCGTCCTGCAGCATCACCCGCTGCTCCTGCTTACGGGCCTGGTCCATGTCCACGCCTCCACACACACACACACACACACACACACACACACACACACACACACACACACACACACACACACACACACACACACACACACACACACTTGAAGCCACAGACAGCATTTAACCAGCATGCCGGTACAACGTGACATCCACTGCCATAGATCTTGTAAGTATATGCCCATTTATGGCTCTGGTACCACTGGCCACGTACTGCTAGCTAACAAGCTCGTGGGACATAAAACATGTCATGTCATTAGCTTGCGGTTGCAAAGTTCAGCTTTGAAACGCTTACAGAGACAAAAAAAAAAAAAGAACGGCGCTTCATTAGATTGCTTGTTGCCAAATGCACAGGGTTGTTGACCTATGTGAAAAGCCCATTCATTTCTGGCATAACGAATTCCCCGTGCAAGGCTGGGCTAAGCCGAGACATCATCATTTACAAGGTGTGTATGAAGCAGTACAGATGAAGCCATGTTCTGTGACCTAAAATAGACACCATTTAGGGATTATTATTTTGAGTTCATTTCTATGATCCTTTTCTGTGAGAGGCTTAGAGCTTCAGTCTAATGTTGGGCAAAGAAAGCGGTGGAGCTCATTTGTCACAGTGCTGTTTTATTTGACTAAATGACCAGTGGGAATCAGAGAATGTGTTTTTAGAGATACAAAACTAATGGCTACTAAACTATGACAACTAACAAAAGTGACATGTCCAGCACTTTGTTTAGCCAACAATTAAATATTCTCACATTTAATTTAACGAAAATACGCATTGCAGTAGCCAAAAATCGATGTATTCATATTACATAATAATAACAACTAGAAAATGCATTTCCTGCAGAAAATGCAGTGAGTGCTGTAGTATATATATATATATATATACGTATATATGCATAAAGAAACGTTAAATGGCTTAAATCAAATGAAGGGATTTGAACAAAAGTTCAAAAGTCTAAATGGAGTAAACAATGTAAACATGCACACCATTTAAGAAAAAGTACATGGTTGGAAACAAATAAAGTGACCGCTGAATGAAAAGCGCAAAGCATTGCTAAAAATGCGTGCGTGCGTGTGTGTGCGTGTGTGTGCGTGTGCGTGTGCGTGTGCGTGTGTGTGTGTGTGTGTGTGTGTGTGTGTGTGTGTGTGTGTGTGTGTGTGTGTGTGTGTCTTTAAGAGAATAGCGAGCTGGTGCGTGATTAAAAGTAGCTCAATATAGTGGGAAAACCGCCCAATCTGGCAACACTGCTGAACGTTATCACGCTCCAGCGTCAACGTGAATCAATGAGACCAACTGAAAACAAAGCCGGTATGAAACTAAAACTGTGATTCTGAATAAAGTTTAAATGATATCGAAATTCTGTTTATAATTGAAGAAACCAATGAGTAGATTTGTTAAATGGTTTAAACAAAGATAAACGGTTGAACATTTATTTAGTTACGTCTTAAACAGTTGAAGTATTCTCCCATTGACTCCCATGTTAAAAAAAAGATAATATTTTAAAAGTAGAATATCTCAAAAAGTATTAAATATTTTAAAAATCTGAAAAGAAGCGAGTGATTCCGAGCTATTCTGGATATTTTAAAATCTCTTTAAAGCCTCTAGGTGAAAGATTGAGGAAGGAGATAGGTCCCAAAGTTTGTAGAGAATAAGAAAAAGAAAGAAAGAAAGAAAGAAAGAAAGAAAGAAAGAAAGAAAGAAAGAAAGAAAGAAAGAAAGAAAGAAAGAAAGAAAGAAAGCCTACGCAAAGCATGCACGCAAACTCACAGCCAGACACAAGAACTCCTTCTAATTCAAGAGCAGCTTTTTCTTTGATGACATAGAAAAGAAAGATTAGAAATAAAATAAAACTGAGACCTATTTTTTCCTCACTTCCATATTGTGTTGTAATGCAAGCTGCATTGATAGCTGCATTGTTCATAGAAAGTCATATTTGTGACAAAAGCTTTCTCTCTATTAAAATATATGATAAGTTAATTAATCTGTTGATGTCTTTAATGATAATCACAAAAGTAGGAAGTGATGTGCTGTTTTTCTACCTTGTTTCTTGATTTCTCCCTTGAGCAGCCTCTCCATAGCGTCCTCTGTGGCCACGTCCAGAGGCAGCTCTCCTTCACTGTTCACCGCCCCCACCTGAGCACCCTGCTCTATAAGGTACCTGCGGCGGGAATCACAAAGAGCGCATTGAAGCATTTGACCATTCAAATGTGTGATGATCACATTTATTTTTCACATTTATCATCCGACACATGCTACTGACGTCATGTTCATCAAGCTTTAGAGAATGCTAAAAAAAACGACGGAAGGCCCAAGGGTAGGGTCTATAAATACTGGGTCTATAAACACACACACACACACACACACACACACACACACACACACACACACACACACACACACACACACACACACACACACACACACACACACACACACACACACACACACACACACACACGGCAGAACGTGGTGCCGCGTTAATGTGCTGAAAAGCGGCACTCACTTAGTGATTTGGATGAAGCCACATGAGGCGGCGGCGTGAAGGGGGGTCCAGCCCTCATTGTCCCCTCGGTTTATGTCACTCCCGCTCTCAACCAGGAACTGCACCATCTCAGAATTCTCGTCGATGCAGGCCTGTGAAGAACACCAGCATCACAGCATCACAACATGGACCGCCGTCAGAGCAACAGGTTTATGGATAGATATTTGAAATAAGTTGCAGGGGATATAACAACATAGCATATTCCTTCTATTTACTGTCATTTCATCTTTTTGGGGATGTCAATGTATGAGAGCGCATGGTCGGCTTTATGGGGTATTCCTGATTTCTAAACACTGTAGACAGTAGTTAAAATTGAATGAACTTCATGGAGGTGCTGAAACAGAACAAGGACTCTGTGTCTCTGTGTGCTTATTTTTACCGTTCTATATTAGGAGTCTTTTTTTCTGCCAGGCCTCCCGAAGTTTTGCGTTTAACTTTATTTTGTTGCAGGATTGGTGAACTTGTATCTCTAAACCACATTTCCCATGGCTAGCTGAGGCTATGCAGCAATAAGAACCGTCCCGAGATAATACCCATGATGCCAACTGGTTGTTTGTCATCATGTGATGCCTTTATTGGAGCATGAGCCAATGCAATGTTTGACTTGATGGATTGCACCTTTAAGAAGAGACCCCTTGAATACGTTTCTGGGAGACAGAAACACAGACCACACAAGTCCCTCTTTAACATCCCAATCTAAATGTATATAGGCTAAGCTTACTAGCCAAAATGCAGTTGATCCTCTAACAACAAAAGACGGTGGTCGTGGTCGTATGCAAAGCTGTGATGTGGAGTAGGTTTTGGACTAGTATTCTGCAGCCCGCGAGAGCAGTGTCCATTAGCCCTGCCCTAAGCCCCTTAAGAAGCTTTTCTTTTGGTCTAAATCTAAAACTACTCACAAAGCTATTTAGGCCCTTGTCCGTCTTCATAACGCTAGATAATTAGCCAACGGGCGTGAATAAAAGATCTCAACCAATAGGAATCGTCTCAGGGCCAATACCTTGGAGAAAGAAAAACTCTTAACCAGTATGTGCCTGAATTCTCTGGGGAGTGAACAGCGAGCACTTCTTATTACACACTGGCCATTATGAGGGTGCCTGACTGCTCCTCTAGCAGTCCTTCACGGGGCCATCAAGTGAGTCATTGTGGAAATGGCCATTGACAACAGTGGCTTGTGCAGCACCAGGAATGTTTTCCATTTCTTCATCTGAAATCCCTAATGTCCCTTCCATGGGGATTTGGCAGGGAGAAAGAGAGACGAAGAAAAAGAAAGAGAAAAAAAGTGAACGAGGCGAAGAGGAGAGGGAGTGTGCGAGAGTGAGAGAGACAGAGAGAGAGCGATGCAGAGAGAGACAGAGAGAGAGCGATGCAGAGAGAGAGAGAGAGAGCGATGCAGAGAGAGAGAGCGATGCAGAGAGAGAGAGAGAGAGAGAGAGAGAGAGAGAGAGATGCAGAGAGAGAGAGAGAGAGAGAGAGAGAGAGAGAGAGAGAGAGACTCTGGATAGAAGAGATGGAAAGTTTATAGAGTGTGGGCCTATATTTAATTTTGGTTGCCGGGCAACACGTGAGCAACAGGGGAGAAAGGGATGGAGAACAGGAGTGGGACCACACTGGGTGACAGGGTACAGTACAGCTGGGCGAACAGAGAAATGCCTACAAAATAACATCTTGTAAGGACCGCCGGTGACGCATCAGAACATGAATCACATTCATGGGATGACCCGAAGCTAAAGTTCTGAAGTGCTAAAGGAAACCTTACAGGGAAACACAGACTTATCAAAATATAATGAATAGATTATGGTTGCAGAGGTATAGGGAAACAAATTACAGAACAACAGCTGAATTTGCACTTTTTACGGGCAGTTAGAGTGTGATGTGGTTTCAATTGGGTTGCGATGGCGCCACTACTGCACTGGGCTGGTGATTTGATTGTGCAGCTCCATCTGGCAGTGCGTCTATTGTATGCGAGGAGATAGCAATGTGTTTATGGCAGGCAGTACCCTAAAAGCAAAGGAAATACTGCATCACAACCGGCGTATATGACAGTGATGCTGTCCAGACTACGGTGCTCTGCTATGTTATGACTGAAGCTGAGAGGGGTGGGACGAACCAACGTAGGCTGGGCCGTAACATGGTGGAGAGAAACATAGCCAAGTTGGGATGTGCCTCTGTGCTTGGCTCCCTTGAAGGGTCCCTCCTTGCACTGCATTACAACATTGAAATACTTATTTGATGCTATTACGAATAATTGTGAATAACAGAATAGCATTTTTTCCCCAATCCAAAGTAGTGGCGTTGTTATTATTAACAATTAAGTCCTAAACAAACCTCTTACTTTTTATTTTTCATTGACTGTTGAAAAAATAGGAGACCAATTTATTGAACAGAAGAATAACAGAAGATTCTGAGATAATGTTGTCTATGAATAACTGTCTTTAACGTTATCTTTGAAAGCCCACTGAACACTGCCTATCACAAACGCACAGGACTGTTTATCACTGTTTTAAACGGATTGAGCCGGAGGACTTATATGGTCACAACTTAACGCGCTTAGAGCTGGCACTTTTACAGCATATTCACGGCAATCTTCCGCTCCCCATCCGATGAAGACTCACAGACACTGGGACGCAGCATCAGAGGCCAGACTAATCTAGAACCAGTGTGTGAAGTGATACTGTGGCTCACATCCGTGGTAGAAATACCCTCCACAACCATAAGCACACATTTTAAACAACAGAGCGGCAAAAATACTTTTTTTTCCGCTCCCATGTCATTCCCGAAGTTGGAGCAGTTGATAGTCTGAATAACCTCGGAGCTACGGGGGCTACCTTGGTGGAGTGAAGCTGTGGTTCTGGTACTCGGAGAAGCTCGACCACTTGTAGACATGTTGACCAAAGTGACAGCATAAACCTCCTACCTGGTGGAGCGCTGTCAGCCCGTCGATGTTGGCGTGGTTGATGTCGGCTCCCTGCCTCAGCAGAGCCGCCACCTCCTCCTGGTCTCCGGCGGAGCAGGCGGCCATAAACACGGCGCCCTGGGCGAACCGCACTCGGGCCCTCCGCGCCCCTGGTCCTCCCACCGAGGTCTCCCTGGTATCCGGTCCCGTACGGTCGGTCTCTGAACCCGACCATCGCTGCAACTGATCTTGCCGTCGCTGCTTAGCAGCGTCGGACCGGGAACGGTCAGTAGCCGCCATCTTCCCTGATCTGTCCCCGGACAGATTCAGTTCATGGTACGGGAGGAACCGAGTGGGTCGTTCGGTGCGGAGTGTTTCTCGGGACGCGCCCCCTGGCGAACAAACACAAACTTCCACATACTTCACTGAGCTGTGTGGCAGCCCTAGACGAGCGGGGATTGGTCGCCTGCCCGGGTGACGTAATCAAGAGTGACACACACCGTGTGTGTGTGTGTGTGTGTGTGTGTGTGTGTGTGTGTGTGTGTGTGTGTGTGTGTGTGTGTGTGTGTGTGTGTGTGTGTGTGTGTGTGTGTGTGTGTGTGTGTGTGTGTGTGTGTGTGTGTGTGTGTGTGTGTGTGTGTGTGTGTGTGTGTGTGTGTGTTCACGCACGCGCCCGGGTTACTCCAATCCTATAATTTGACAGGAGCCTACTACACCATTGTAGGTACTGCTGTCTGTTCTGTTTCCCAATGCATTATGTGAAACTGGGTTGAATTCCTTAAAGAATTACCAGGATAAAAATATTTTATTTGCCTTATGTACATATTTACATTTCCTGATTAATTAAATGTTGTCAACTGTCAGGTATAGCCTGATTACAATTTTTATTAATTGTTATTATCTTTTATTAAAGCATAAAGAAAAAATGGGTCCCATTGTGCTTTGTTAATGTGAAACGTGTTCTATATTAAAGGATGTGTTATTATGCTGTTAAGGGCGTCTACAATTTGATAATAAA
This sequence comes from Gadus macrocephalus, assembly GCF_031168955.1. Lineage (NCBI taxonomy): Eukaryota > Metazoa > Chordata > Actinopteri > Gadiformes > Gadidae > Gadus > Gadus macrocephalus. The sequence continues at coordinate 19,571,716 of NC_082390.1, read as the reverse complement.
TGCAGAAGGCCATTCGCTTTTTTCATATTTTAGAAGAAGACTGATTAACTGACCCATCCAATAATAAATGTGATGAATGTGTTCCCATGACCAAGAGATTTAAAAAACAACACATTTAAATAACTGACTTTCAATTGACCTATAAGTCAAGAGAACAGACATATCCACATGTAACACGCTTGTTTTTCTACTGGATGGCGGGCATGAGATAAGTACTCTATCACACACTGTAGGCCTACCTGACCACACAGTTCTAGAATCAACCGTCGGTCCTCTACAGTAGGCCTATACAGCCAGCCTCCCTTCCCAGCAGACCTGTGTATGAGCTAATAACTGCAGCACATGTTTAACTACTGGCCCTGACTGCATTCCACACACACAATAATATTTACACTCAAAAAGGGCACTTCAAGTATGCAACTCGGTGGGTCGTTTTACGGGTTACATGTACATTGTTGCTGTAGGCCATGTGCTTATTTTCAGAGGCAAAACTAAATAATTATCCCATTGATTAAATTCCTACAACATACATTTTGTTATGGCCGGCTAACACTTATGTCAGGGAAAACGGTCTGTTTTATTTTACATATGTGGTTATTAAATAAAATAATAATTGTATATTTTTTCAATGGCTTTCATTCACTGTATTTGTAAATGCTGTTGTTGGCAAAAAACAACAACCTGTCAGAACACCGTTTCAATTCGACTGAAGTCATCAAGTGAGATGTCATCAAGCCTCAGTTACCGAGTCAATTCCCACATTCTCCATAGCGCGTTGACAACACATTGCTCACGCTATGTCTCCGCAAGGCACAGTCTACACACAAACCAACAACTGGCCAGCTAACAGCTTCTGACGGGTTCACGAGGGGCACGGAAGCTCCTTGAGTGTCAAGGCACCACCCAGGGGGAGGACGGACGCTTTGCTGCCCTCTGCTGGCGGCACGCCGGCTTTGAAGGAGCCCTGCAGGTCCATGTTAATGCACAGCACGCCGGGAAGTAGCTGCCTCTGGTACTGATTGAGACGCATGATGACGTCGAGGACAGAGGGGCAGGAGGGGAGCAGGCTGGCGGAGCTGAACTGGGTTGGCAGGGACTGGTAGTGGTGCAGCTCTAGCTGGCAGGAAAACCTGGGGGCCGGGAGAGGCGGAATTCTTACGTTTAGCAGAAGATGGTGCATGGAGCAGATTCGCAGGATTAGGCTAGTGATGGTAGGCAGATTTAACATATAATGTTAGAACTTTGCGGTTGTTTGTGAGTGTTCCTGAGTGTTAATGTTTGTGTGTTTTGTGTGTGTGTGTGTGTGTGTGTGTGTGTGTGTGTGTGTGTGTGTGTGTGTGTGTGTGTGTGTGTGTGTGTGTGTGTGTGTGTGTGTGTGTGTGTGTGTGTGTGTGTGTGTGTGTGCCTGTGTTTGTATGTGTGTGTGGGCAAGTGTCTGTGTGCATTAGTGTGTAGGTGTGTGCATGCATGTGTGTTTGTATGTGTGTGTGTTTCGGCATGTGTCTGTGCGCGTTAGAGTGTGTATGCGTGTGTGATGTATGTGTGTTTGTGCCTGTGTGTTTGGGCATGTGTCTCTGCGACTTAGTCTGTGTGTGCGTCTGAATTGGTCAGTATGTGTGTGTGTGTCTGTGTCTGTGTGGCTTTCGGTGAGCGTATGTGTGTGTGGGACTTGTGTCTCTGCGCGTAAGTGTGCGTATGTGTGTGTGTGTGGGCATGTGTTTGTTTGTGTCAGGATGTGTGTGTGTGTTCCTGTGTGGGTCAGTATGTGTGTGTGTGTGTCTGTGGTTGTGTGGGCTTGGTCTGTGTGCATCAGTATGTGTGTGTGTGTGTGTGTGTGTGTGTGTGTGTGTGTGTGTGTGTGTGTGTGTGTGTGTGTGTGTGTGTGTGTGTGTGTGTGTGTGTGTGTGTGTGTGTGTGTGTCTGATTGGTCCCCAACCTGGCAGAGACATGCTGTGAGATGCTTCTAGAGGCCTGCCGCACAGCACACTGCAGGACCTTGGCCATCTGCTCGCGGACCCACACCATGTCCTCCTGAACGTCCGGCATCCACTCCAGAAGCCTGCAGCATGGAAAAATATGGGATATCAGTTATGAACGGGTGTATCAAAATGAAACGTTATCGTCCCGGGTCACTTTATATTGTGAGGGCCACTAGGGCTAACGAGACAAACGAGATGAAGTAGTGTGCGGTCCCGACCTGACGGCCATGGACATGGCCGACTCCAGGGGCAGGGTGTAGGGCAGCATCATCACCGAGGCCAGCCTCATGGGGAGCAGGTTGCTTAGCGACTGGCACAGGCTCCTCCTCTCCTTGCAGGCCTCGATGAGGGCTGCAGAGGGAGGCAGAGCCAAGCGGAGAGAAAGTGTGTGAAGGACATGTAACCGTGAGGCAAAGGCTTTACACATGGAGGCCAACATTGGTTTGATTTACTACTGCCGTTGTATACAGTGCAAGGCTTTTATGGAAAACGTCTCTCTCGGAGAGAAGAAAACCCCCTAAAAGGCTTAAAGGGACGCGTGGAATGCACATATTTTTCTATGGACCGCATAATTCTGGTAGTGTGAGGTTACCTTGGTGGAGGTTGGGTGGCAGGTGTTGAAATATATTATCCTCTTTGGGACTAGAATGGTGAACGTCTGTGCTGTCTTCCACCTGCGGCCGCTGCTCTATGTTATCAGCGTTGGTTATGTCCTCATCTTCCTCTTCCCCAGAAGAGTTGACATCCCCTTCCCTCTCGTCTCTGATCAAGAGAAGGGGTCTGTCTCTGTAAGGTTCATTGAGGTTCAGCAGTCCTAGATATGAAGTAAAGTTCAGTTAAGTTTCAGTTATCCTATGTGTGGGGACGTGAAGTATCTGGAAATTAATCGTATCTACAGGAAGAGTGAAACCATTGAAAACATCCATAGCTAGGGACAGAGCTGATAACATGCACACAGTCAGATGTCATAGATAGATTTGATGATGTGTTCTTACCGGGAGCATCTATTCTGATTTAGATCAGGGTGTCAATATCTTGTAATTGTTTATTTCATTGGTCTTTTATCCTGTTTCATTGGCTTTCTACTAAAACCAATTGAATAGATCATCCCATTGTATGTGATACGCACACTTAAGGCAAAATATATTTCAAATAAACTAATATGGAATTCTTAATGTATAAGCATGAACTAAGCATGTACAATCCCCCCATATGTTTTAGTCCTATCCTGGCATCGCTTACCGTTTCTTTTCAAAAACTGAAGTGCATCTAGATATCCCTGTTTACACATGGCGTTCATCACCTGCAGCCAATAGAAACACACAAGTTCCTCATTAGTCATGCTTGCGTCAGAGGTCTGCTGAGCACCCCTCAGATTCAACAGGTGATGAAGGAAGGCTGGTCAGGCTGGGCAGAGAGGGCGTGTGTGGGAGCGCACCATGGGGTCCGGGGGGAACAGGGCTCTGGACACCCGGTACAGGTTCTTGAGCGTGAACTGGATGCTGGTGTTGGTGAAGCGCAACTCGTGCAGGTTGGTGGAGCTGTCGCGGGGGCATATGTCGCTCTCCCCAGAAAATGGCGACACTGTGATGGTGTTCTTGTGGTCATACTGGGGCAGGTTGTCCGAGATTCCTCCGTCCACGTATCGCTGCGTGAGGAGAAACAGAAACGATTTAAAAGAACCGAGAATCACCAATGAGGACTGGTTAATGCGGTTGGACAAGGCCCGGCTGCTTTGTAAACCCAAAGTCTGCCATCTCTCTGCAGTACATTTACATGCAACGCTGTAGACACCTCTGTAGACACCCCTCATAATACATGAATTCCATTTTGATTTTGAATCCCAACAGGTTCCTCTCTGATTTCCCCAATGTATCTGAATTCACGGTGATTCAATTTGGATTGCGGAATTACAAAATAGTACAAACAAAAAGCATTTGCCAATCTGAAGTATATATGCCAGAGATCAGAAAGTCATATAACAAAGGTTACATGACTTGAGGTTTTTTTTACCACAAGTCTCAAATGGTAGAGACTTGTGGTAAAAAAATTAGAGAACAGACTGCCTTCATTCAAAGACAATTTTCTAATATGGCAACCTGTGGGACAAATAAAGCTTTTGATCTAATGGTAGATTCTCATCTACCATTTGAGAATGCGCTGTGTGTGAATAAGGATGACATCAGAGTTAAGCTCGGACAGGAGGGGACAAAACAAAATTAAGGCTGAGGTACACAAAGACCTGCTACTCATTGGGAACTCTCTGTTTGCTATTTGGTCTCTTATCACACAAACACGCACACACACACACACACACACACACACACGCACACATACGCACACACACACACACACACACACACACACACACACACACACACACACACACACACACACACACACACACACACACACACACACACACACACACACACACACACACACACACAGGGACACAAACAAGCGAAAACATTCAGAGAAAAGAGCTGTGCCAAAAACTTTTGGAGAACATTATCTACGACAAAAGACAACAGCAACAACATAATAACATCCTTAATTTAAGGAAACACCAAATTTCTTTATGTCGTATATCATGTCATTAAAAAGAATAAAATAATAATAACATGGACATAACATAAATCATATAAGATATATACCATACAACCTATATGGGTAATGTGTATCAACAACACAGTGATAACCCCCTGGACTTCCAGTTCCTAAACTTTGGTTTACTTGGACGGTTAGAAAGATCCCGGCTATCAGGGTGACATTGGAGGGACCACATGAGGGGTGACTCACCACGCCATGCAGGGTTGGGGGGATCAGGCCGCAGTACACCGGAATGTAGGCACTGCACACACACGCCTGTTCCAAGGAGAGAGGAACAGTCAACACAACAAGTCACTGCTGGGAGAACTCCAAAAGTACCTGGTCATTAAAACAACACTTGGGGATTTGTTACATGATCCATTTTTTGACAAAAAGGGAAAAACATGTTTGTGTTCATGTTATGTTCCCTGTGGTTGATCACATTGTCACCTCTCACCTAGTGAGATTTATTGTGTGCCCTAAAAATGGAAAATGGATTTATGACATGTTAACTCGGCATGACAATTCCTATTGACTCATAGAGTTATGAGAAGTCTTGATTCAGAAGCAAATATGAATAACAACCCTTTTGAACTTTGCACTGTTAACCAGCTGGTTCTTTTTTGGATGTAAACAATCTCCCAGTACAAACGGCCAGGGACTGGGAAATGGTCTTTCACCTGCATATAAGTCGTTCAAACAAAACAATACAGCCTTACAGGTTGATTATAAGGATAAGTCTAAATTCACTCTTGGCTTCCCTTTTGTTTATTTGATGTTTGCTTGTATTCCCTTTGCCATAATGGGTTATCTTTTCAAATAATACTAACTTGAACGACTTCGTCTGTACTGTTGAACACGGACACCAGGACATTCTCCCCGTCTGCCACCCGGGTGAGGGAGATGCCAAGGCGTCCCGTGGCGCGGTGATGGGCATCAGGCGGCAGGGTGCGATGCAGCATGTGGCGCATGATCTTCACCAGGTTGAAAGAAGGGTGCATTGGACCGAGGAATCGTTTCCTAGCCTCCTTTGCAACCCCTATGATGCCTGCCCCAGTTTCCCCTGTTAATACAAAAAGGCCTAGGTTATACATCAGCTTCAATAAATGCGTTCGGATTTAAGATCTTTGGTTTTGTTATTATTGGATCTTTTGAATAATTATAATCTATTGCATATTAAACACACACATACAGAATCATAAATAAATACACCAAGTTTTAACAATGTGCTAAACTTTTCTTGTTTAAGTTATTTATTTAGTTTAAGTGATTATTTATGCTTTGTCTTTAAATGCTTTTTCTTTTACATTACTTACATACATTTCACATACTTTACCCGTGAAATCCGCAATAAATACGTTATCCAAATATGCTCCGGATATTCTTACAGCGTCATACATAGGGTGAGTAGTGGTGTAAAAATTCTTGCTTCTATAGCGCTACCAAACACATATGGGTAGCATTTTCTGATAGGAACCAGGGTAGCATGATTCAATAGACTATATTATCGAGTCGCACTACGGTAGCAAAATCTGACAAGGGAGCATAGATTGGCATTACACCGGGTCTGATCAGTACCTACCCAGACAAACTCCGGTTACCAGCGCGGTGGCAGTGAGCGCTCCGGCCGAAGCCCCGTACACATGCCGAGCGTTCTCCACTAGGAACGGGGCTTGCTCCTGCAAACAACTGGCCACTCCGACATGGTAAATACCCAGGAACCCGCAACCCGCAAAGGAGATGTTCCATGGAGAGTCTAAAGGAAACATGTTTCTGGCTCACTAAAAACTGTATAAAAATAGTTTTGAATGAAAAACGGTGTTTATTCTAATCCAAACATCTCATCTATTCACATCTATTCATATATTCGTCTATTCTATCCCAAGGCCAACTCTACTCCATGCCGGTAACTTTGTGGTTGTTGTTGCTGTCCTAGGAAAGCCTATGGCTGTTTGATCTCAGATAAGAGGCTGTGTGTTATGACTCCTTGTTGCTGTTGTGGACGATGTCAGGACACCGGGACTTCCAGGAGAGGCTGTTGATAGAAACCTCAGGACACACAGCGACCAGTGGGTCATAACGTCGATATTCCTGGTATATCACCGGCGTGCACTGTTTACCAACCTAGCGAGATTTTCACAATACTGAGTGAGTGTGGGGGGGGGGGGGGAGAGAGAGAGAGAGAGAGCGAGAGAGAGAGAGAGAGAGAGAGAGAGAGAGAGAGAAGAGAGAGAGAGAGAGAGAGAGAGAGAGAGAGAGAGAGAGAGAGAGGGGAGGGGGGGAAGAGAGAGAGAGAGAACAGAGAGAGACACGGGGAGGGAGAGCGAGAGAAGGGAGAGAGAGGGAGAGAGAGAGAGAGAGAGAGAGAGAGAGAGAGAGAGAGAGAGAGAGAGAGAGAGAGAGAGAGAGAGAGAGAGAGAGAGAGAGAGAGGGGGAGGGGGGGAAGAGAGAGAGAGAACAGAGAGAGACACAGGGAGGGAAAGCGAGAGAAGGGAGAGAGAGCGAGAGAGGGAGAGAAAGAGAGAGAGAGAGAGAGAGAGAGAGAGAGAGAGAGAGAGAGAGAGAGAGAGAGAGAGAGAGAGAGAGAGAGAGAGAGACAGAGAGAGGAGAGAGAGAGAGAGAGAGAGAGAGAGAGAGAGAGAGAGAGAGAAAGAGAGAGAGAGAGGGGAGGGGGGGAAGAGAGAGAGAGAACAGAGAGAGACACAGGGAGGGAAAGCGAGAGAAGGGAGAGAGAGAGAGAGAGAGCGAGAGAGGGGAGGGGGGAGAAGAGAGAGAGAGAGAGAACAGAGAGACACGGACGGAGAGAGGGAGAGGGAGTGTGTGTGTGTGTGTGTGTGTGTGTGTGTGTGTGTGTGTGTGTGAGTGTGTGTGTGTGTGTGTGTGCGTCTGTGTGTGTGTGTGTGTGTGTGCGTCTGTGTGTGTGTGTGTGTGTGTGTGTGTGTGTGTGTGTGTGTGTGTGTGTGTGTGTGTGTGTGTGTGTGTGTGTGTGTGTGTGTGTATCCTATGAATATGGTTGTGGTGACGCCTCCTGTTGTGTCATTTCCCAATGTATTTGACTATCAATTATAAAGAACAGGTTTAATGAAAATAAATTAACCAATACATAAATAATGAGCTCAATAATGTTTGTTTTTATTTGTTTCTTTCCTTATATGAATCAATATATAACCATATATTTTCACACCATAAATAATCAACCCTACTCTAAATCTGAATCTTCAAAATCACAAAATCAACTAAACCTCCTATCCCGGTGTTTGCAGTGTTTTTAATTTTTTCGTATGAAACTGCAGTATTGATATATTGGAATGGTTTGTTTCATGATTAGGGGTAGGCCTACCTCACGATACGATAGAGGCCCACATGGCCCGCGATGCCGATAATATCACAATGCCGCAATTCTGCAATAATCAATATATTGTTAGGCAATCCTATCACGATACATCACGATCACGATATATGCTGAAATACTAATACCACTGTGAAAACATAAAATGGTAAAGTGCTTGATTTCGGTCTTTATTCATGAGTTTTTCATTTAGCCTACTCTTCTTTGGTTAGTGGTTAACCTCAGTTCAAGTTTCCTTCATTCATGTGTTGGGCGCAACTCGGGGAGCAGGGAAATCTCTTTAGAGCGCATTATTTTATTAATTAAAATATCAATATTTGTCTAATTCTTGAGGAATAAAGTATAACAATGCAAAATAATAAAAAAATAAAAATGTATACATAGAAAAATATTATATCGATATTCGGCGCAAGTTTATTGGTCGTCATATCGCACGAAGAAGGGCGACAATATATCGCCGTATCGATATTTTGTACAACCCATTCATGAAGCTTTACATCGGAAGTACAAATGACAACAGTGCTGTCCCGGTCCCGCCTCGAGTTTAAACTTTGGCGGCGTTATCTTGGAGATGCTCACTTTATTTCCGCGACCGGCCGAATCTAACGACCGCCTTCGAAAGCTGCAGAAAGACGAAGACACCGCCCGCTGGGGCAGAGCAGGATAAAGAACCCAGTGCACCATGTTTTTTGTTTCTCCAACACAAGGAAGTACGACCCACATTTGTGACGCAAAGCAGCCCGACAGAGATGCGCCTTCAGTACTAGACAAGTCTTTAAAAGGGATTTCTTTACATGCATAATGATGTCTTCGGAAGGTGTAAAGTACAGTATTACTCAGGACTAACTGTTGGGTTTTAGATTTAGCGTTAGGTTAATAACAAAACAGAAAAGGCTATGCGCGAATGCGTCAACGTGCTCCCATCCTTGGACCGTCGATTTGTCAACAATGAGTTCAAATTTGATTCAATTTCATCTTGACAATAGTGAATGGTCGGTGGTTAAACACTAGACTGCACTTTAGTTTAGATGCACGGAAAAAAGCAAGGAGTGAACTCTCTGAAAGCGGAAACAAAGCAGATGTTTGAACTGGACCAAGGGGACTCGGCAAGTGACAACATAAAGAACAACATTTTAAAACAGAGAACCCTTCTATGCACAAACAATGTTGCATAGACATCGGATTGCATCTCCAGGGCACAAACAAGCGAACTAAGAAAACGGTGTCTTGCCTCATACGGCTCCCACAGAGGACGGTGCCACAGGACTGGTCCATGCAAGCGGTGGACAGCTTGAATGACACGCTGGGATGTCCGGCAGCCACCCCGAAAGATATGAGGATGCGACCAATGTGGAGGCCCCTTCGTTGTCCGGGTCCTTAAGCATCACTGACATGTGTCCCTCTGCCCTCAGCAACACTCCCTCCTTCTCCTCCTCATCGTCCTCCATAGTCTTGCCTCTTTCTCCCCCACTGCCCCCGAACATAGACCTCTTATCCGTGCTCACTGATATCAGGTTGACCCTGGACGTTTACCGGGCTGGAGCCGCCGCTCTGCCTGTCCTGTGGAGCTTCGTCCCGGGGCAGCTTATGGAGCTGCAGTACCTGAGGCTCGGGTCAGAGGATGATCAAGGTCTGGAAGAAGCACTGCCCATCGTACCCCATCTCACACGGCTGTGCTCGCTGGCTATCCGAGGTACTCAAAGCAGGCATCTCCAGTTGTTACTGTCAAAGATAATCTTATAACCCTTAACAGTTGACGATTTGAGGTTAACAACCAATGTCAGTTTAAGTACTACAGCATCCCTGTGGTGTTTCTTTATCACAGTTAATTCATCGCTTTATGCTTGATGGACACTTCGGACATTTCCATGACAGTTCCTCCCTTTTTGGTCACATGATAATCACTTATTACAGTCCAAAGAGATAATTATTGGAATACAAATTAATGTATTGTCTGAACAGTAATGATGGTTCTAATCATGTCTGATTTAGAGGCAGGAGTAAAAGTCCCTGAACCCGTTATATAAACCAATCAGGTGTATGATAGAAAATAATGGGGGGAGAAACCTTGACAGTTACAGACAAGCTATAACGGTTGCAGCTGTTCAGACTTAATGTGGAGTTGAATATGAACAACGCATGTAATGAAAATGAGTCATGCAGTGATGACGTTTTATTCAGGGTGGGGGCAGCAGGGGCTTCCTTTCAGCCGTCTTTGTTATCAGCATTTCATCCTAGTTCTGTTATTAACACCTGAATAAAAGAACAACAGATGGGTTAGAAAATAAGAAGAAGGAGACAAGGAAGATATTGGATATATGGCAAGGCCACTCAGGAGTCATTTATATAAAGAATATGAATACAAAACACAAAGGAGTCCTCTAGTCATGGGAAACTCAAAGGTGACAGCCCAAAGTCCTGAGATAAACATCCGCCAACACTCAGTCATACGTGCATTAAAAGCAGAGAAAGGAATTGTTTTAGTGTTCACTGCTTTCATAGGTGTAAGTATGTGTCTGTCTATATTCATAAATTCTGAATCCCGTCAGATTGTCAGATTGCCCCCCCGTTATTTACCAATCTGATCACTATTATTTGGATCCTGCAGACAAAAACCTTTGAATAACTTATTTTAAGGACACTGCGAACAGCAAAGTATTTGATTTAACCATGATCATGGGAAGTTACAAGCATCAATTTATCAAGCGTACATTCAATGAGACAATGGGTGTACATTATTCTTATAGGGAAACTTTCACATCGCGCGCAGTAACAAAAAGGTGACAAAGTTGAGGGGGAGTGACCATCGAGGAGAGTTTCTGACTGGCCAGGGCGAAAGTCAGCTATGGCGGGAGAGGCCAAGTTAACTTGCCATACACTATGGGTGAAGTGGACATGTCTGCAAGGCGGCATGCAAGGCAGCAAGACAGTTAAAGGAATCTAAACAACAAAGAAGTCAGTCGATTGGCCTCAGTAGCAGACTTGGTTGCTGCAGTGGAATGCAACGCCTTTCAATTCGAGAGAGTAAGGCCGGTATCTCTAAGTCCAAGGAGAATGTATGCAAATTCCTTTTCAATTGACTACTGATTATACAATAAGGTTTATAAAATTTGAAATTATTGTTATGATTAATATTTCCAAGAGAGTGTTTATTAATATCTCCTTTAAAGATGACATAGATCTGTGCAGGAAAGACAGTGAATAGTGAAATGGTTGAACATGGCATCTGATGACGAGATCCAGCCTTTATCTTCGTCTCCTGCTCCTCTGAAGGCCACTGTTTCCATGACTCCGAGGGGGTTCCTCTGCCAGGCCTCCTCACCGCGCTGCCTGCCTCCTTCTCCTCTCTCTCTCTCCTGGAGCACCTGGACGTCTCCTTCAACCGGCTGTCCGTCCTGCCGCCCTGCCTGCTCGGCCTCCCCCGGCTCTCCTCTCTGCTGCTCGGCCACAACTGTCTTTCCTCCCTCCCCCCCGACATGGGGGGCCTGGCCTCCCTCCGCTACCTCTCCCTCCTGGGCAACCGGCTGCTGGCTCTGCCCCCGAGCCTGGGCCAGCTGCAGGCGCTGCAGACGCTGGACGTCTCGCACAACCTGATCACTGCCCTGCCCGATGAGATCGGCGCCCTGGGGGCGCTGGTCACCCTGGAGCTCTCCCACAACCAGCTGAGGCAGCTGCCAGAGACCATGGGTAAGGGGGCATGGGGGTAAGGGGGCAAGGGCCATGGGTAAGGGGGTAAGGGGGCGAGGGCCATGGGTAAGGGGGTAAGGGGGCGAGGGCCATGGGGTAAAGGGGTGAGGGGGAAGGGGGCGAGGGGCAATATTGCATACTGGCTTAAAAAAGACTTTATGATGAATAACTACTGTGATATAAAATAAAAACCTAGCACTCTTTAATCCCAGCTGGCAAAGTACAGGACACGGGACAAAGGAAAAGGAGTGTCTCAATACCAATGAGAGATCCGACGTACAAGACTTTTAAAACCAGTTCCAGGTGGAAGCGTGAGCGCAGGGTTAAGAACGGTGTCGTCCTCTGATGTCCGTCCACAGGCTCCCTGCGCTCCCTCACCCAGCTGGTCGTCCATAGCAACGAGCTGCGCCTCCTCCCGGCCTGTCTGCACCAGCTCCCCCTGTTGAGGACGGACTCCCGCAACAACCCTCTGGGACGACCTCCGACCCCTCCACCGCTCCCCCTGGCCCCAGGTGAGCCGAGAGGAGCCCCTGGCAAACCGCTGGATTCAGAGCGTTCGAAGGTTAATGTGACTCACCACCACCATCTTTTACTTCCAGTACAAGAAGAAAAGAACATTCCGGAATTGCACCTGGGGTCCAGTCAACACAGGTTTTAGCGCTCTCTAATAAGACGTTATTTTTGTGTGCAATTATTTAACTAGTTCTTTGCAAACCAAATAAATTCAAGTTATTCTGAATTTATTTCTTCTGTGCACTGTCCTCAGCTTCAGTGTTTCGCCTGCTGGTTGTCACGTGTTCCTGCCGGGGGGGGCGGAGCTTCTCTTCCCCCCCGGTTGCTTGGCAACCACCTCAAGACTAGAATGGTTCCAACAGAAGGCCAACAGGAAGTGGGTGTGGCTAGAGGAGCACGATATCCTCCTCAGCCACCCGCTGGAGCTCAGACCCCATGGAATGAAGTTTCTCAAGGTAAATCTGAGACAAAAGTGACACATCGACCCTAGTGTTGTTAAAACCATGCTGGAAGTTACCTTTCTGCATTAATGTCTCTCTGCTTTAACGGGGCAATTTCCTTAAGAGATGTTGCGTCTAGAACTGATAAAAAAAAAGCACACTGGTTGTAGACAATTAACGTATTGAATGTATTCATATACAAGCCTCTCTAGTAGAGTGAGCCCAGAATAAAGGTTCACAGATTGCAATTTTCAATGATCAAATAAAATATTGTTAAACCCCATCAATCCCCACTTTCTGATCACGCCGTGCCCCCTGCTGGTGCCCCCCTCCCAGCCCGTCGAGGTGTGTGTGCCGTTCCACCGCAGGAGGAGACGGGAGGTGGCGGTGCGGACGTACGGCGAGGGGCGCTGGAGCACGCTGCACACCGAAGTCCGGAGAGGAAGCCCCAGTAACAGCTGTCACCCCGGGGGAGCTCCAGTTAGGGTAACCCCTCCACCGGTGCCTTTAACCATCACTGCTTGATAGGGGGGGGATCACAGCCTAGGGTACCTCTCCATACACTATGCGATTCATGGCCCGCAATGCCGATAATTTTGCGATACAGCTAATCTGCAGTAATCAATATATTGTTAGACAAACGATACATCACGATATATGTCTAGCGATGAAAGCAAAATGAAATGTTAAGTACTGGATTTCGGTCTTTGTGCATGGTCCATTATGAGTTTTTCAGTTACTCGTCTTTGGTTAGTTAACTTCAGTTTCAAGTTTCCTTCATTCATGTGATGAGCCCCACCTCGTGGAGCAGGGAAATCTGTTTAGAAGACCTTATTTTATAATTAAAATAAAGATATTTGAGGTATATTTGCTGTCAAACTCTTCAGGAATAAAGCATCAAAATGCAAAAGAACATCTTAAAAAATATATATATATAGAATTTAAAAATATTAAATTGATATTTAGCACTAGTGTTTTCTATACTATTTTATACCACCCTGGCTCTATCTCCTTTAGCGCTCCCGGGACCTTTACCAACTGGAAAAGTTCCACAATTCCGTTTTCTATGTCTCTATGAAAGAGAACCGGTATGGTTGTAACGGCGTCATTATGTTGTCCTTAACAACATAATTGTTGTCAGGTCGTAAAGACAACAGAAATGTGCCTTGGTCAAAGCTGTGGGAACTTTGCAGTGTGTATTTAACCTAAACTTTCATTAAACATACTTATGTAGTAAAAAATCCACACAAAGATATGTTGTTAGTGCTAAAAATACAGTCCCAAGGGAAAGGCTCTACTTCTCTGGTCCCCCTGCCCCCCCAGCTGGCCTGCTCCTCGGTGGGACACTTCTCCTGGTTCCTGGCCGTGGCTCGACTGCTGCGGGACAGCTGCTCCGTCACGCCACAGGGGGCGCTGTTAGTGTCCAGGGTAGACCCCGGGATCAAGCTGCACTTCCCGCCCAATTCCACTCTGCAGATCCGGACCGTCACGCTCCAGGTAGAGATGCAGCGGAGAGACCTCAGGACATCCAAAGTTTAATAAACTCAAGGGGTTATGTACAGGTACATGTAACAGGTGTTGTGGTTTATACACTGCAGGTGTTGCAGGTGTCGCTGACTGATATCCAGGGACTCTGTGATGACCCCCAGGCCAGGGTCAGTCCTCTGCTCTGCCTTTCCCAGACCCCCAGTAGGAATTTCCTGCAGCCGGTCAAAGTCCAGATCCCTCTGCCGTCTGGAGTCACAGGTAGCTAGCCTGACGCTAACCCCTTCTTTGATTCCCCAAAAATGAGTAATGGCTCATTGGCTTGTTCAGAGTTCACTCAGGCCCAATCCCATTTCTACCCCTTCCCCCTTCCCCTTACCCCTCCCCCTTGTTTTGAAGGGGGAAGGGGTAAGGGGAAGGTGTACCCCTTCCGGCGTAAGAAATGCCAGAAGGGGTAAGAAATGGCGTAAGAATGGGATTGGGCCTCAGGCCCAATCCAATTTCTACCCCTTACCCCTTCCCCTTCCCCCTTCAAAACAAGGGGGAGGGGTAAGGGGAAGGGCCCGGGGTAGAAATGGGATTGGGCCTTAGACTCCGCATAGCCACCCCCTCCCACCCCTCATGCGCACTTGTTGTATGTTGTACGTCATGGCACTTAATGTGTGCACTTATTGTATCTTGTTTGTCCTGGCACTTAAAAAAGTACTGAGTTATTGGTGCTCGCTCTATGAACATCCTTACTGTACCGACAGTGATATATTGTTGTTTCTCCTTCCGACAAATATACTTATTGTAAGTCACTTTGGATCAAAGCGTCGGCCTAATGTCCTAAATGTAAATGTCAACTACATGAAGAAAAGACTAGTTGAATAGATTGATTGACGTTAAGAGATCGAACCAAGGAAATTCATTCATGAGCTCCTGGGCCTGTTTCCCTCCGATCCACACATACTGTGAGCCCTGCTATTAATCAGGTCTGGAGTGCTGTGAGCAGTGACACCGTGACTTACGCCTCAGAGCTACCCTGTTATTTGGAGTAGCATTGGCATCGGCATTGGCTGATTCAGTAAGAGAGAGAAGCAATGTCTGAAGCAAACATAAAGGCTTCTGAAGTGGTGCCCAGAAAGACGATGTGATTCACCAGTGTCGTAAATATGCTGCGTCGTGTTCCTAAAGGTCCTTCTTAGGGTAAGGGTTGGTTAAAGTGTGTTGTGAGACGTGGCTTCACACACTGTCTTCAGTGATTCTGTTTGGTCCGGACGTGTCTCTGTGGCTGTTTCTATTGTTGTCTCCATGGCAATGTTTCATTGCTATCAGAGGTGCTTCTGCATGGGTTCCTACATTTTGAGAATATTTCCCTGCGGGAGATCACTCCACTTCATACTGGTCACCAGGTTCTCCTCTCTGTATTTATAATGAATTACAACCTAATCAACCACACTTTGATCACCACTGACTGAATGTACACTGCCATGAAACCCGTTACAGATTTAGCATAGGACCCCACCAATAAGAATGGCCCCATGATACAGCAGAAACATTCATTATAAAGCAGCCCTTGTTAAAGGATTGAATAATAAATGTTGTGCTGAGCCCCATGTCCACAGGCACTAGAGGCACACGATTAATGACCCTTATTGCCGGAGTGTCGACATGGATCTTAGGGGCCTCACACTAGGGCCGCGGCCCCGTGCCCGAGCTCATTTGCATACTAAAGTCTAGAACGTTTGGCTAGTGTGACCACGCCATCCGTATTCCAGCACGGAACAGCCCCTTGGCCACGGCACACTTGGGAGAGGTGTGCTGTGGCCAAAGTACAGATGCTAATGAGATGACACGCGCACACGCGCGGATACGCAACGTGAGCAGGATGACGTAGTCCTTGCGCGACCCTTCTTTCTTTATAGGTCCATGCCCTTCTTCCCCACAACAATCATTTTAAACAATGGCGGCAAGCGGTTCACGAGTGGGTTTACGTTGGTGCGATAGTGAAGTCGAGTGTTTGCTTGAAATTTGGGCCGACGACAGCATTCAGTCGCAGCTGGACACCACGCTTGGTGATGACGTATTTATCGTATTACGACGTGATGACGTATGTATGAAGGAGCAATCATGCACAGGCCACGGCCTTTGGGAGCAGTGCGACCACGGGCCAGCGGGGGGAGTGGGGAGGGGGGGGAATCGTGCTGAATCTTCCTGCAGCACGGAACAGGAAAACTTGCCTAGTGTGAGTGCGCCCTTAAGGCCAGGCCGCATTCCAAACACGCTCTGTCTTACCGCTACGTCGCACTGTGTCCGGGTAGGTTGTGGTTCGGAGGGTTTGTCCCTGAACTAAAAGGGCCAGGTTTGGAGGCCGTGGTCTACGGTCTACCTTCAGGCGTCCTTGAGCAGGAGGTCTAACCCCGTCCTGCTCCTGAGGGAGACTCAAACGCACTGCAGCCGGCTCCGGAAGTAAACGTAGAATGTTGAAACACTATATGGTGATGTAGTTAAAGGGGACATAATATACCACCAGGTGTGATTGTGATTAGCCGTTACAAGCCGTTTTGAAAATGTGCAGCTTCTGACATCACAGGTAGGCGTGTGCTTCTAGATGTGTGCTGGATAGATTCAACCGACCAGCCTACCCAGTGGACTGAAGCAAACGTTGCTCATCTAGCCGTCATACATCTTGGTGGACACGCCTACCTGTGATGTCAGAAGCTGCTTGTAATGGCTAATCACACTCACACACTGGTGGTATAATATGTCCCCTTTAATGGCTTTATCTAGACTTTATTACACATTACAAGGTAATGTGAATGGTAGATGATTGCTATCTTTACACTTTATTACACATTACATGGTCATGTGAATGGTAGATAATGGCAATCTATCCACATTACAAGGTAATGTGAATGGTAGATAATTGCTATCTTTACACTTTATTACACATTACATGGTCATGTGAGTAGTAGATAATTGCTATCTAGTCTTTGGGAGGTCCCTCTGGAGGTGGTTCAGTAGATCAGGCTTCATAGCAGAGCAGGTCTAGAGGAGAGAGGACATGAGCTCAGCTCAGCTTCACATTGTCAGGGAGCTCACCTGGCAGAATAGGACAGATAAGTGAGCTGATGGTCCTCTGAGTGGCTTTTGTGGAGTTGAAGTGGTAGTTTCTGGATCAGTAAGCTGCTGGTCGTTCTCCATGTTAAAACATTTTTCAAAAGGTATTTTTTTTCAATAGAAGCTTTTTGTTTTGTTATAGAAACTGATTTCAGTGACCGAATACAAATAGGAATTAGTCACTATTTATTTGGATTTCAGAGTTTAGAGACATTGTTGACACAGATTTGGGCATGTATAAGAACAGAGGGCAATTCTGCATAGATAAGACTAATAATAAGGTAATGTGTAAAGGCAGAACATTAATTCGAAACGATCAGTCACAGAGACATTTATTAAGAATCAGTAATGCTACATCTAGCTACATCCATAGATCTTTTATGTCACATGCCTAATCCTAGCCCTATAAAACTCCTCTCACTATCACTGCTAGCAGTGTCATCTAATTGATGTTTATTTTGCCAAACTAGGAGGGAGAGTTTATGCAAGATTCTTCCGTCAGAAATCCTCATCATAGCTTTCTCAATGCATGTTTCTGGCTCCCCCTAGTGGTGCAGTAGGGGGAGTTCAGTTGCTTCATAAGCTTAGAAGGTTTTCCTTAATGATTTAAACTCGGTGGAAATACAATATGTCAAATATTATCTTTATGGAGTGATGGTTTAACCATTTCAATAGTAGGCACATATTTTTTAATCCTGTACATTTGACATCTACATGGTATTGGCGTGATACCGGCTGCGGTTAACAAGCCTCTGCCGGTGTTGTGGTTGTGCAGGCCTCACGGTGGACATGTCCTGCCTCCACCTCCTCCACAGAGACCCCGACACCCAGAGCTGGACGGACGTCACGGCCAACGTGTCCCTCAGCATCACTCACCTGTACGCCATCTTCTACATCACACACTTCTCCTGGTACGGTGACGTCTTTTACTAGTCATGACTGTGTTATTTGGTCCATAATACTTTGTTTATAGATCAGAAAAAACAGTTGAGAGGGATAGGAGAGCAGACTGAACGAGAAGAGATTGACATGTATATATAATTTATTATCACATGTTCTAGGTTAATAATATAATATATAACCTAGGTATATATTTCACCTAGGTTACAGATATTATACGTTAGTATATTAGGGGTGGGAATCAAAGGATACCGCGCCACAGTGATTCTGCAGTCATCAATATATTGTTAGACAATCCTATAATGATACATCCCGATATATGTCTAGCGATGAATATAAAAGGACTGTGAAAAGGTTAAGGCCTGGGTCTTTATTCATGGTCCGATATGAGTTTTTCAGTTACTCGTTAAATAAAAACATCAATATTTTGGGCGATATTTCCTGTCTAACTCTTCAGGTAAAGCATAAAAATAATTAGAAAAATATTATATAGATAATTAGCGCAAGTGTATCGATTCTCGTATCGCACGAAAAAGGGCGACGATATATTGCCCCACCCCTAATATTATTATAGGATATTATGTATAGGTTGTTATTACAATATTGTTATGGATTATATGTAACAGAGGGGAAGCTGGGTCCAGACGGGGGCCTAGTGAGTCTGGCTGTCTCAGTGAGTGCCTGTGGTTGCAGGTACTGGCTGTGGTACACCACCCTGCGCTGTGTGAGCGGTGTGGTGCGCAGAGTGTACCAGCGGCTCAAGCAGTTCAGAGTGCAGTTCCTGGTGCTCCAAAGAACCACGGATCCCACCCAGGTTCTGCTCCAGTGTCTCCCCACCAACAAGGTGACCGCGCTTCTCTCTTCAGGAAAGTAGATGGGTCATGTCCTACTTGGATTACGATATTGTGCTGTAATTGTCATAGTAATGGTGTATAGTAATGGTGTTTTGATTATGACGGGTAATTCTCAGGTCTCATAGAGTCAACGTTAAAGTATCAATGGCTAAGGTGGCACAAAAACATGGTCTTCTAGAAGCCATACCTTTAATACACAAGTATGTATTATCATGTACCTTTTTGAGCTGTATTATGTTAAACAGTAGAGTCTGAGTAACATAAACCCTAGGATCAGTTAGGCAGTTGGGCGGCAGAAGCTCAGGAGGTAGAGCGGTTGACTGGTAACTAGAAGTTTGCTGGAGTGTCGAGGTGTCCCTGAGCGAGACGCCTCACCCCGACTGCTCCTGACGTGCTGGCTGTCGCCCTGCGTGACTCCGCCATCAATGTGTGAATGAATGGTTGTAAATTCGCTTTGGATGACAGCGTCTGCAAAATCCCCTAAATGTACATGCATTTGGTGTGAACCAGGTGGACGGCCGAGTGCAGTCTCTGTCGGGTCTTTACGACGGCCCGCAGCCCTCTGACCTGTGCGACATGCTGGAAGGAGAGCAGTTCTTCGCAGGCTTCGAGCGGGGCCTGGACGTCAGCGCAGGTTTGAAGTCCTCGCCTTCCTTGCTTTTTCTGCTTTCTTTGTAATCCCGTGTCAACATGCCGGGATCGCCTCACAACATGTGATCGCTGTTATGCAGTGACAGCCTGGACTCCACAGGAAGTCAGTTTGAGATAAGGTGCTGTTCTCAGTGGTGGAGGCTTGTGATGTCATGCTGGCGTGTTGTGTTGCAGACAGACCCGACTGTGTGGCCGGGAGGCTGTCCTTCGTGTTCTACTCCAGTCTGAAGAACCTGAAGGAGGTGTTTGTGAGTCCAGTCCAGGGCCACGAGCGGCCGGTCAGGGGACAAGTAAGAGCAGGAGGGAAATGGATCCATTACATTGTAGGCCGCCGATGGCTTCTTCTGAAGAGTCGACTGGCAGCTCGTAATTCTACAGTATAGTACCGTATTTTCCGCACTATAAGGCGCACCGGATTATAAGGCACACCTTCAATGAATGAATGGCCTATTCTAGAACTGTTTTCATCTATAGGGCGCACCGGATTATAAGGCGCATAGAATAGAAGATACTGCAGTCAAACGTTTGACTGGGGTTGTGTTATGCATCCACTAGACCGAGCTGTGCTAAAGAGAATGTCATAATAAACAGATAAAGTCAAACTTTATTAAGCATTCTGACAACTCCGTTCACTCCCATGGTAACGATGTTCAAACGTTAATGTGCATATTAACAATATCTCCAAGCCTTGTTCACTCTTCTCCCAAATGTGGATGGGAACTGTCCCCTGATTCAGTAAACACGTAGTAGAAGAAACAGTCTGATACCAGTCACTAAATCAAACGTTAGTGCATCCACAATATAGTAACTCTCGAAATTGTTCAATTTGTTAGTGCATTCACAAAAACTCAACGTTGTTCCAACGTTAATGTGCATATTTACAATGTCTCCCAGCCTTGTTCAGTTGTAAACACGTAAAAGAAACACATTCTGATACCGCTAATTCAAACGTTAGTGCATAACTCAACATTGTTCTGTTACGTATAACACGTAAAGCTCACTTTTTCAGTTCATTCCCCGTCCACGAATCCCTCGAAGTCTTCTTCTTCAGTGTCCGAATTGAACAGTTGGGCGAGCCTACGGCATCCAACATGCCCGGCTCCCTCTCGTCATTATCCGAGTCAGTGTCACTGCTGTTACCTGGCAGTGATTATTCCTGCCTTCGTGAAAGCTCGGACCACAGTTGAGACTGATATATCAGCCCAGGCATCCACGATCCATTGGCAGATAGTGGCGTAAGTCCGGCGCTGTCTCCCCGTCTTGGTGAACGTGTGTTCGCCTTCTAGGTGTTCGTGTGGTCGCCATATAAGGCGCTCCGGATTATAAGGCGCACTGTCGTTTTTTGAAAAAATTAAAGGCTTTTAAGTGCGCCTTATAGTGCGGAAAATACGGTACATATTGATGAACTGAGTACTCTGAGCATAGTGTAAAAAGTATTAAAAAAAAATCATCCTTTTGTCTCCTATATTTTAATAGGAGGCCATAGAAACAATGTTTTATTTGATTGACTCTGTACCACTGGGACGGAGCCTGGTTCCTCTGCTCCACTGGGACAGAGCCTGGTTCCTCTCTGCTCCTCTGGGACAGAGCCTGGTTCCTGTGCTCCACTGGGACAGAGCCTGGTTCCTCTCTGCTCCTCTGGGACAGAGCCTGGTTCCTGTGCTCCACTGGGACAGAGCCTGGTTCCTCTGCTCCTCTGGGACAGAGCCTGGTTCCTCTCTGTACCACTGGGACAGAGCCTGGTTCCTCTCTGCTCCACTGGGACAGAGCCTGGTTCCTCTCTGCTCCACTGGGACAGAGCCTGGTTCCTCTCTGCTCCACTGGGACAGAGCCTGGTTCCTCTCTGCTCCACTGGGACAGAGCCTGGTTCCTCTGCTCCTCTGGGACAGAGCCTGGTTCCTCTCTGTACCACTGGGACAGAGCCTGGTTCCTCTCTGCTCCACTGGGACAGAGCCTGGTTCCTCTCTGTACCACTGGGACAGAGCCTGGTTCCTCTCTGCTCCACTGGGACAGAGCCTGGTTCCTCTGCTCCTCTGGGACAGAGCCTGGTTCCTCTGCTCCTCTGGGACAGAGCCTGGTTCCTCTGCTCCTCTGGGACAGAGCCTGGTTCCTCTGCTCCACTGGGACAGAGCCTGGTTCCTCTCTGCTCCACTGGGACAGAGCCTGGTTCCTGTGCTCCACTGGGACAGAGCCTGGTTCCTCTGCTCCTCTGGGACAGAGCCTGGTTCCTCTCTGTACCACTGGGACAGAGCCTGGTTCCTCTGCTCCTCTGGGACAGAGCCTGGTTCCTCTGCTCCTCTGGGACAGAGCCTGGTTCCTCTGCTCCTCTGGGACAGCGTTAAGCCAGGCTCCTCTCCTCCTCTCTGTTCCCCTCTGCTCCTCTCTGCTCCAGGTGTCCTTCTACAGAGGAGAGGTTCCCGAGGACCTCCCGGAGGAGCTGGTTCAGAGGAGGAAAGGTCACGACAGTCAGTGGCTGGCGACCCTGCCTCTGAAGCTCCCCGTGAGTTCACACATTTATCAGTCGTTCAATTCAATCCAACTTTATTTGTAAAGCTCTGCATCACAGTTAAAGTCTCAAAGGGCCTTACAGGCCATATAGTTTTAATAATATCGTATCGGTCTGTTACAAATGTACTGTACGGTCTGATTTGTCATCAGAGATTACGGATAAATACAGGCTTCTCTGACAACGATGCCACAGCCAGTATGTTCTCCTTTAAAATGTCTGTTCTGGGTCAGAATGTTTCTTTGTGTTTTGGCCTGTGTGTTACGATACAATATTATCAGAATAACCCGGGTTGACAGATATGGTAGAAATTGCATACCAACAGTGGGGGCTGCAGCCTTGAAAGCAAGCAAACACACTGGATCCACTGAGATTGTATCGGATTCTACCCCCTGAACACGGGAAACCTTTAAAAGATGGATACAGCTTAGAGCCCAGAAGGAGTTCAAGACAGATGAGCTGGTTTATAATTTTTTGCCAACAATGCCAACAATAACATCTTGCAAAAACATACATAAGCTGAAAACGTACTGTGTAGGACTTATCGTCGCTTGTCTTTGTCGAAATAGAATTGCACGTGTCTAAAAGTCGAACGTTGCTTTCGGCTCGTACCGGGGATAACTGCAGTGCCCATTTTAAACGCTCAGTGTCAATGTTGCACATTATGCCATTAAGTCAGGATCTATCTAAATATCATTTTTCTGGTAAAGGATGATAAATGTGTGATAATAAAGGAAATAGGGTGTGCCTCCTTTTAGGTTTGTTGCGCTATCAATTGGCTCTATGTATAATCTAAATATCGGAATATGTTTTCAAATGGTACATATTTATGTATTTCATTTTTTTGTAGACATACATTCAACATTAAGGGCAGCTGTGTCATTTGTGATTACATTGGGAGGTGCCCATAGCTCTGCAGAGAACATTATACAACAATATATTAAAATACGTTAAAATAACCCCACTCGCTCTACAAATAACCTCCTCCGTGCTGCTTCTGCGGCCAGCGCTCCTTCATATCATTTATTGATGTTTATTCCCCTCCTGAGGCTCTGAGCTGGAAGGAGCAGGCCAACGGCGCCGAGGAGCGCCAGCACCCCCCTCTCGACCTGGGCGACCCGGAGAGCGGCTACCTGACGGAGGCCAACCTGCTGGCCATCTCCCTGCAGATCGGGCAGGACTGGCGCTCCATCGGCATCAACCTGGACCTGAGCTTCCAGGAGCTGGAGCGCCTCGCCTACAAGCACAGGTCTGTCTGCCGGCCCGGTCTTCATCCGGTCCTCATCCAGCACAAACGGTCCGCCCTAACACTAACTGACTGTCTGCTAGTTCTTAGGGATTTAGATTTGATTTGCTCTTTAAGACGCAGTTTAAAGAACAGGTAGGGGTGAGGCCTCTTTGCACCGTGATGCGTACTGGTGTACCGCGGACATCGGGGATCGAACCCTCACCCTTTCTGCTGGCACACTCCCCATATCCACTAAAGCAGGGGATCGCAATTGGGGGTACTTTGGAGTGCTGCAGCGGGTTTCTCCTGAAAGTATAATTTTTTGAAATTGGTTGAAACGTAAAAAAAATGTCGGCAGAAGTGAGGGATATATTTGAATGGGATACATGCTCTGGCCCTCCTCTGGCATTGTGGCGTTGAAGCACAGGCCAATCTTTCTCACAAAATTGTGAATATTTGCATCCTTTTATGTTCATGTTTACACTGTCAAATAGAACACACGCACATTAATTATGTCCATTATTTTATTTTTCGGGGGGTAGTACTCTTAATGAAGTATTGTTTAATGCGGTCCCACAATACACAAGTCACAATATAAAACCATTTGCTTTACTTGTTTTATGAATTGTAATCTGCTCTAAAGATTCCTGCACTGTTTTGGCTATGTCCTTATTGCTGAATGCACTTACTGTAATTTGTTTCTTTGTTTTGGACCGAAGCGCCTGCTTCGGTCCAAAAAAATTCTATGTAATGTAATCTTCCCAAAATTCAGGTTTAGATTCAGTTTAGATGGGAGCGAGCAAACGTACCTGAAAAGCAATTCTTTCCCTATTTCTTGGGCTATTTCTGGATGCGTGTTTGCGTGCATGTGGGCCTGACTCAGTACATGTCTTTGAAATCCTCAAAAGGGGGGCTGTGTGTGTATGTGTGAGAGAGATCAGTTTGCACATGTTTGATTAGCATAGCAGAGGTGACTCTAGTGGAAGATAAGCGGATAGCAGGGAGTTTGATTGTCAGTTTTACTCTCATCAGTCAATCCTCCTCCCAAGCCATCTGGACAATGCAGGGGATAACACATGCACACACACTCGCAGACATTCTCTCTCTCTCTCTCTCTCTCTCTCTCTCTGTCTGTCTCTGTCTCTGTCTCTCTCTGTCTCTCTGTGTCTGTCTCTGTCTCTGTCTCTGTCTCTGTCTCTCTCTCTCTCAGACATGCACACTGTAACACACAAACACACGCTCTCACATGTGCTGAGAGGGCCCTCCCCCGCAGTCGGTCATATTCTAGAGCCCACCCACCCGCTCTGCTCTCGCTGTGCATACCTAGAGGCGGAACGGGGAGGAGACCCATTTTGAGAGGTGGACTCCTCCCCTAAGCAGAAAAGTAAGGCTTTTCATAGAAACAAGTGCCAATCATTTTCAATTGCTAGGTCACAATTGCTACCCATTCCCCAGATACAACAAAGATAGCTATAGTAAGGAGGCCTCGTGGAAGGACCAACACAGGCTACTTATTACACTGATCATGGATCCTTAAATGAACGAGGGGACACTAGGTAATGGACTCGGCTAGTGAGGATAACTCCCACTGACTGTGGACCCTGTTCTCCAAGCTGGCAGCGTAAATACACTGACTCATTGGGAGTCATCCTCACTAGTTTAGTCTACTGCTCCATGCCCTGGTACATTTAAGGAGCAGACAGCTAATTAGTGATCTGAGCCACACCGTTGTTTGTTCTATGATGAGGGCGATAGGTAAAGGGTGTATTGCGTTTGTCATTCTGTACCAAGGTCCTGGGGTTTGGTTTGGTTTGGCTTCACAAGTCTTGTCTCATTAAAGTCTCTTTCTTCTCTCCCCATTTTTGTCTCTCTCTGTGTCTCTCCTTCTCTGTGTCTCCCTCCCTCTGTGTCTCTCTCTCTGTCTCTTTGTCTCTGTCTCTGTCTCTCTCTCTCTGTCTCTGTCTCTCTCTGTGTGTGTCTCTCTCTGTCTCTTTCTCTCTCTCTCTGTCTCTCTCTCTCTCTCTCTCTCTCTCTCTCTCTCTGTCTCTGTCTGTGTCTGTGTCTGTGTCTCTGTCTCTGTCTCTGCCTCTCTCTGTGTGTGTCTCTCTGTCTCTGTCTCTGTCTCTGTGTCTCCCTCCCTCTGTGTCTCTATCTGTCTCTGTCTCTGTGTCTCTGTCTCTGTCTCTCTCTGTGTCTCTCCACCAGGGACGATCTGGGGGCCCTGGTGCTGGAGATGCTGTTCCTGGGTGCGCGGGGCCGGGGGGAGGGTCCTGTGGGTCGTGGGGCGGTGCCCCGGCTGGTGGAGGCCATGGTGAAGAGTGAAAGGCAGGACCTGGCCGACGAGATCCAAGACATTGTGAGCCTGGGGAAGACCAAGTACAGCGCGTCCCTTAGGCGCGTGGGCCTGGAGGAAGAGGTCTCCCCTCCCCCTCCGCCACAATAAGAGCCCCACAGACAGTTTGACGAGAGTCACGTCAGGGCGGTCACAGATCTCTGACCTTTCCCCGGACCGACCACGTGGCCCCGTCCATCTCGCCGCTGTCGTCCAAATGCAAACATCTCCTGCTTCAGCACAGGGTTGGGGCTAGCCGGTGCCGATAATGTGCAGCAAGCTACCAGATGAGGTCACCACTCATGTCTCGCTACGGCGCAGAGGACACGCTCTGGCCTTGTGGTCTCATTCTTTTATTTATTTGTGTTCATATTTATGCCGGCCCACCCTACAAACATGTTTGTCCGGCATCCTTCTCTCCATGTTACTGAATGGAAGGAAAGAAAACCGTGTAAACTGAGTTTGTCTTGTAGTATGGATGGAAGTGGTGTAAGTGAGTATCTAATCGAACGTTTGTAATTTATTGAGTAACTACAACTGTGCCTTGGTTCTAATATAAACCATTTTAGCAGTGAAATCCTCTTGGATATGCTTACTCTGAATGTTTTTAATGAAATGTAAATATTTTGTAATTCCATATGTTTCATGAGCAGCCTACATTCATTGATGAATACAATATTTTTCTATTTATAATTCTATTGGTTGTGGTCCTTGTCGATCTATAATTGCATATCTGTACTAGAGTCGCACATTGTATCATCCACCATTTCTATTTCGGCTTTCAAGGTCATTGGGTTGAGGAGACGCGTCACGATTACGCGTTATCCTCCATCCATCCCCCACACAGCACCTTTATATTCACCGTTAGAGTAAAGCGTGTCTGCACTCCTCTCCCGTACCACTAGAGGGCCTCTCCCCCGTTCAGACCCATCCCCGGTCTCCACATCCAGCCCTCCCTCCTGCGCTCCTCCTCCTCCCACTCGCTACCTCCATTCAACCTTAATGCTACCAACACCGGTACTTTAGCCATCGTCGACCTGTCAGCCAAAGCTATCCCTTGTGAATCGTGATATTTAAAGCCCAAGTTTTCAGTCACAGATAGAGGATCAGTCTCCATAAGGTATGTACCCGGCGACCGCAGAATAGCGTGATTCTAGCTGATGCATGGCATGCAGTGAAATAACGGAGACCGCTGTTCAAGAGCTGGGCATCCTTGACTTGAACCATGTACCTGGAGATAAGGTGGTTAATGCAGGCTGTATTGCACACTAACTAGACATTATAGGTGCAAAGATCCTCATTGGGTTCCGTCGCTCTTTTCAAAGGCAGCGACGGATGATTCCCGTTATGAGCAGATCGGGTTTCCTGTAATGAGGCTCCCCGTCGCATGGTAGTAGTCCTTGTATTTTAGGATGTATAGTTATAGTAGTGTTGGTCTGACAGTCGTTGCGTAGTGCAGATCAAAGTGCGCCTCAAGCAATGATTGTCTTAATTGTGTAACCATTCAGGTACTGGTATAGTGCAGACTGGTTTACAGCATCCCCGTGTGACTCCGTTATCATGTTACTTTTAACAATGAACAGGTGTAATCTAATCACGTCTCTAGCAATCAATGTTTTATTGCGACCCTACACCTGAATTATCTGCTCTTTCGGGTCAGGGTTCCTCTGGATTTTGTTGTAGCAGTAGTTTTCCCTTGTTACAAACCGTCAAGTTACTTTAGGTGTTTTACTTCCACAAAGCTGCATTTTTGTTAAAAATGCATTACATTAGGCTATATACATATAAGCATATCAAGATATGCAATCGATTTACTTATTCATTTTTTATTTTTAAACATTAATGAAATTGTGAACAATATAAGGTTCTTATTAAATCCCTACGATTCAGGGCTGCTTCAGATTAAATTTGTATAATTATTAATTTGCTCAACAGTTTGTGCCATAATGACTCACACATAATACTTCTGGTGAACATGAATTTAATCGGGATATAAAGCTTAAGTGTTGCATTTAGTAGACTATCAATCAGCGTCGTCACTGGCATTTATGTGCAGAATTAAAAGGACATCCCAGTCTTCTGTATTATTTTAAAGGCTTCAACATGAAGGTTATATATATATGTTCTTTGATACTATGTCATATTGATTCAGTGGAAACATTGAACAGGAGACTAGGTGGTCCACTACTGGCTGCTGGATGCAGATACTTGACATTTGTCCATATTCAGCATCCCATTCTTACCAGTGTAATACATGAGGTGCAATATAATGAAAACGTATTGGCTGTAATAGAAGGTAATGCATTGGCAGAGCCATTTCTAAATCATAACCCTGACTCCACAGGAAGTGAATGGAGAGACTTGCTATAAATAGGCATCAGCTTTATAATCCCAATGCAGGGAGAGGGAAGAGGAGACCATAATCAGATTTATCTGTGACACAGCGACGTTACATCCATTGTTATTTGCGTTACATTGTATGAACGTCCGTATACAAACATATAACATGGACATTTGATGATGAACGGCCACAACAACTGCATCCCCTTGGTGTCAATGCATTTCGTTCGTGGAATATCCTATCCATGGCTAAATGGAGAAATGCCAAGGTAAAGGTCAACATTATGATATTTACATCTATGTAATCAGTGCAGCTAAGGAAATACATAGACCCAGTGATCAGTTATTTATCTCCTTCAGGCTTCAAACCCCAGATGCTTATGCAAGCGTTTAGTCGTACTGCTTGCAACTGCAGAAACAAGAGGCGTCCTTGTTCTTTTTGGGGAGCCACATGTGATTCTTCAGTTTCTTGAACTCTACTCTAAATCACGTGAGCCACGGAGTCGCTGACGGCCCCTGTGTTTTGGTATTTTGTTACACACCATCCTTCATAATCTCCCATCTCTTACATAACCTCTTTAATCTTGTGTAGCTACAGGAAACACGACTCCAGGAAAACAGTTTTTCTCCCTCAATCGCATGTTACGGCAATGACTTGAGAGTAATAATAACAACTGATTACACGAAGAAATGCTTTGATTAAAGGAGAACTATGTTCTACATTGGCCAATATGTTAAACGCATATGATATCACAAAGAGCCAAAGAGCAGAAGTTTATAATCCGCTTCGCTCCCCGTTTAAGACATGTGGGTCTGGTCTTGAGCCCCAGACATCGGCTCCAAGACCAGATGTCCCCGTTTACCCTGGCAGGGTCCACTCCTGGTTCGATATGTGAACGGTTTGGATCCACCCGGACTCTCCAGCCATCAGACTCATAAGTTGTTGGTTATAATACCCCAGGGGTTGCTCCAAACGCATCCAGATGGTCGATGGAAAAACACTGGGACGACTCTCACTATGAGAGCGATGAGGTGCCCTGCTCTGTTCGTTCTCAGTCCGGCTATACAGTATCTCCAAAACCCAACGATTGGTGTGTACCTTCGAGGTCTTTCCCCCGAGATATTGCAGTAACATTGCCAAATATCACATTGTTTTGTGACAAAGTGTCCAAATGCAGCCTTGATATCTCTCTATCTATTCCTTTTCCCTGACTCATGACATTGACAGGAAACTGAAAGCATTGCTTTGTGGTAAACGTTACTGGGTATGCTTCGCGTCTCAGTTTTTACCTCCAGGCCTGCTGTGATAAACGTTTGCACAAAGACAGGGATGGGACCTAGTCGGTTTTATCTGTCAGACAATGCAAGTGCTCTATATCTGTTTTCACGATCCTTCAAACACTCACTCATTCAACGTAAAGGCCCAGGGTCCACTGGTCCAGGGTCCACTGGTCCAGGATCAGTTGAACGCAGCAGGCTAGCAGGGTTGTACCTTCTCTGTTGTTGACCCACTAGTGCTGCTTATCTGCTACTTCTAAGGTTCTAAGGTTAAAGACAATGTCTGCCGTATTTACAACATTTCGCACACGGGTCACTCAGAAAGACTCCATTTTAAGGGGGCCGTGTTTTGTTTGAGGTTAGGCGAAAATGTATTATGGAGATGTTTGAAACAATGATCCTCAATGTTTTTGGTGATTTTTGGACAGTGTTATTTTATGTATAAAGTAGTTCCTGCAATGTGACTTGTCAGTGAGCACAGAAGGATTTCAGATCCTCATGAATAAGTGACTGCCACTGTTCTGTGCACACACACATACACACACACTCACAGACACTATGACTGGGGACACTGTGTGCCTCTTGACAGACTCAAACCGTCACGAGCAGACAGCGGCCCATGCTGCCCGCTGCTGGCCGGGCCACGCAGGGCGCTCGGACCAGAGTGCAGACTCAGGCTTCACAGCGCCCTACTTTATCCTCAGGGTAGTGAGAGGAAAAATGTTGGATTTGGCAGCTGATTGTCAGACTGCAGTGTCCTTGGCGAGACAAGACACAGACACGTCCCACACACAAACACACATCCCCCCGAAACACACACACACGCACGCACGCACGCACGCACGCACGCACGCACGCACGCACGCACGCACGCACGCACGCACACACACACACACGCACACGCACACAGACATACACACACAGACAATGTCTTCTTCCCCCGCAGTTCTATATTGAAGCCGGCTTATTCGTTCCTCATGACACATGCAGTGTTGTGTCACGCGCTAGCTCACAGAAGTGTGTGAACTCAGTGGTTCAGAAGAACCCACAGGACCCTCCCTAGGAGGAAGTACGTGACAGGAAGTGAGGAAACAAAAGGGGAAAAGAGAGTGAGAGCCGGGGCCTTCGAGGTTCAAGGTCAAAGGGTCGCAGAGGGGGGAGGAGACGGATGACTATCACCGCAGCTGAGTGCCTGGGCTACCACACACCCTACCACACACGCACACGCGCACACACACACGCACACAGGCGCACCTCTGGATCCCTATGGGCCGAACCCGCGGCCACAGCTGCATGCATGCTATCATCAGGTGACCAGACACCACCATAATCACGCTGAGCCTCGTCTCTCAACGAGCATCAGGCCAGCGGGATTAACCCCTGACCCCAACCCCCTCCCCCGCACACCCGAGAATAACAAACATTCGTGGGCCTGCTCGTCACACACTGACACACACGTCAGCAAAGAGGAGAAAACCGTCAGAGCTGGTTGTGAGTCGTGACCAAGAGGAATAGAGAGCGGTGTGTGTGTGTGTGTGTGTGTGTGTGGAGGGGCTGAACAGGCTCAGAGGGAAGCTGTGATTGGTGGATGGAGGGGGTGGATAGAACGCAAAGGGAAAACGTATTTTTTTATGTCTGGAGCCTCTACTGTGGCATAGTGGAAATGCTCTCTGCGGACAGATGTGTTTGACCTGCATCAGACCAGAGAGCCATGGATGGAGGTCCAGAGTGTGTGTGTGGACATTGTGTGTCCAATTACCAACTCTACAAATCCTCTTAGCTTCGGTTCTTTCAATGATATGAAGGCCAACTATTTGAGGCAGTCCCTCGATTTATTTAATACGTTGTAAAAATACGTATATTGATTGAATCCTGTCAGATGGCTCTGTTTGGTGCCAGCTGTCGGCGCTGGGTGTGTTGCCAGATAATGTGAATCCATCGTTTCCCGGTGGAATGAAGGGCCTTGTCTGGTTTGTTGTGTCTCTCCTCTAGACCTGGCCCACTTTTCATTCAGCCACATTTGACTGGGTTGGATTACAACCTGCTCTGCAGAGTACTTTGAACCTATCTTAATGACCAGTTCTATTGATCTTATGATCCATAGATTTAATTCTCCAACAACCATGTATTGGAAACAATGTTGCATGTTTGATTTTGGAAAAGTACCTGAATCTCTTCAGCATTTTCTATGTGAGCCACAGTTTCCTAAACGCTTGTCTAATCGTTGTGATTTTCCCCTTTATGTCACAGACCTAAACCAGTCCCGGCAGACAAGGCAGGTGCTGTTCAAGGCGTCGAGAATACCAACGGAAAACCTCTGTTTTCATTTTCCAAACACCCACAGGACGACAGGTTCACGGTGTCAGTCACACGGACACACAGAAGGACGGCCGGACCAGCATCTGAGGAGACTGCACTCTGAAGGCTTGACCAGCGGAAGGGACCAGATAAATGGCGGACAAGCAGATCAGGTAAGACGGTAATGTGGAGACTCTTGGCATCCTAGGTTTACTTACTTTAAATCATAAGTTTCTTTACTACTTTACATACTAGGTTTATTTGCTTACTTTACATCCTAGGTTTCTTAACTTACTTTACCACCTAGGTTTCTTTGCTTACTTTACATTCTAGGTTTCTTTACTTAATTGACATCATCGGTTTCTTTACTTGTGTTCGCATTTTCATGCTTGCACGATCGTTGTGATAACATTTTTTTTTATTTTGTGGTTGTTCTCTGTTCTTTTGAAACAGTTTGCCTGCCAAATTAATCAATGGGGGTATCGCTGGCCTGATTGGAGTGACATGTGTGTTCCCCATTGACCTGGCAAAGACCCGCCTCCAGAACCAGCAGAATGGATGCCGCCTTTACACCAGCATGTGCGTATGGTGGAATCTCCCTCGCAGCAACACCCAGCGCGTGCAGCGTGATTAATCATGTTTGTTTTCACTGCCCTGGGATACAGCCAAAGATAAACGTGCCCATGAAAATATTTGTCCCCGTTGCATTGCAGGTCTGATTGCCTTATCAAGACTATTCGCTCCGAGGGATATTTTGGCATGTACAGAGGTATGTTTTCTGAGGTCGAGCTCATAATAATACACACAACTACAACAAGGTGCAGTACAATAGTACTTACTATCCTTTGGATGTCACAATCTTGGCACAATCAACTCTGTATGGAAGTAGCATGTGATGTAACATCATTGAAAAACCTTTGTATGGGGGGGGGGTCTTAATGTAAAATGGAGTTTCCTCCATCTTCTATCCTTACTTACTAAAGAGAGATTTTATTTTGGTTGTTTTGCTGCAGAGTTGATCAAGCTGGCCCTCTAGTGTACAGTGGAATAATCACATATAGAAATACGAAAACCTACACACATAAGTCTATCGATTCAGTCCGTCACAGTTCAGCACTGTTGTGATCCCAACATAAACAAG
This sequence comes from Gadus macrocephalus, assembly GCF_031168955.1. NCBI lineage: Eukaryota > Metazoa > Chordata > Actinopteri > Gadiformes > Gadidae > Gadus > Gadus macrocephalus. The sequence continues at coordinate 19,539,041 of NC_082390.1, read as the reverse complement.
CTAATATATATATTAGCGATTGGTCTCTTTGGTGTAAATATTAGCACACCACCTGGCAGTTTAAACAATTCCATTTTTAAGAATGAGGACATTTTGAAAGGGTTAGTCATCTTTAAAATGTGTCCAGCCACTGTCTCCATCTGGCTTTGTGTCTGACGGCTCCGTACAGCAGGTCAAGTCACTTTTTCCTGGTCACTCAGTAAACTGAGATCGCCGGTTTGATCCCTCAGGCTTCTGCTGGCAAACACTGTTGAGGTGTCCTTAAGCAACACGCTCAACCCCTCTCTGCCAATTGGCAGACTGTTGTGTTGGACATCTGTGCAGGTGAATGAGCAGTGGCAAACCAGTTGTTAGAAATCAGTACAAAAATGTGTCCCATTTGTCATTTCAGTGGACAGAGTGACGTGGTACCGTTGTTTAAAAAGTGTGTTTTCTGTTCCTCTGGTTGTCCTCCACCCAGGAGCGGCGGTGAACCTGACCCTCGTCACGCCAGAGAAAGCCATCAAGTTGGCTGCAAATGATTTCTTCAGACAACACCTGAGCGTGGACGGGTAAGGCCTGACAAACACACGCCCGCTCACCCACCCTGTTGGCGCGGTGTGTTCCCATACACGTAACCTCACACCAAGGCACGCGGGACGCCTCGAGACGCGGACCTCCTCCCCGGAGCAGCATACAATGCTCCACATCGCCCTGGATCACACACAGTGGAAAGAGAAGAATTACTCTGAACCACAGTCTTAGATCAATGGCGGGCCGGGGGGCAAAGGAGTCACTCAATTAAAATGCAATTGTGACTCCAATAGCCTGTTCCTCTCATTATACTGGCTGTTCTGAGTTGGCTGGGAGATTCGGCTGCTGTTTAATGTATTACTAATTAATGCACCCAAAGAAGGACAGAAAACTGAAATATGAAAAAAGATATTGCCATATATATATATATATAGGTAATACAAAATTCTAGAATCTAAAGGCCAACCTCTATCTTCTATTGTTCGTTGAAACCGTGTTTGCTGAACCTCATTCCAGTGAAGTGCAGGTGTTCATTGTGCTGAATAGTCGTAGTGGCTCTCATCCCTCGCTGTCCGCGTACACAACCTAACAGAGTATCTGGGGCATCTGTAGCCATCGCTATGGCGACACACCGGCCCAACGAATCATTGACTCGGTCTGCCCGGCCGCTCGACTTGTGAATTATTAATCAGCACTCGGCTGTTGTGTTGAAACATGAGACAGAGATTAGCAGGGTGGGTTCTCTCCGCTCCTATACAGCCAACAGATAAACCTGCCCACGCTGGCCTTCGTCACTCAGTACCCCTGTCTCCACCTCCTCCATCTCCTCTTTCCCTGCCCAGGAAACTCACCCTGGTGAAGGAGATGCTGGCTGGCTGCGGGGCCGGTACATGCCAGGTGAGTGAGAGCTTCATGAACAGTATCACAGTAAAGACCCCGCCAGGGCCCCAGCCCCCCGTCTCAAACTAAGGGCCCTTTTATTCCTGTTTCCCAGTACAAACCCAATTCCCTTCCCCAAGAGCAAAGAGAATTCCACCCTAGAAATGCACAATGGACATCCCCCCGGCTCAAACTAAGGGCCCTTTTATTCCTGTTTCCCAGTACAAACCCAATTCCCTTCCCCAAGAGCAAAGACAATCCACAATGGACATCACGTTTGTCAGGACATAATTCAGTGCTTACTGGCATGGAGTAGGTTATTTCTTAAAACTGTGGGTTTACTATTCCAATAACAAAAGGTTTTTCAGTGCTGATAGATCAAATAAGACAGAATCCCAACCTTAGCCTTAAGGGTCGCCAGTAAATTGTCATAAGGACCTTTGTGGACAGGCTCGTATGCAAGGTCAGGAATAGGTAACATGTAATGGCTGAGCAGAGGGCCAGCCCATCACAATCATTACTGCAGAAGGCCCTGGCCAGTAGGAACCAGGGGGAAAGAAAAGTCAGCAACGCTGCTAAACACAGCGTGTTAACACAAATGAACCAAAACATCACTGGAAACATTACAAATCACCACTATTAAACCATTACACCATTTTCTGAACGGTATTTAAAATGTATTTATTTTCATTATCTACATCTATTTTCCTATTCTCTATTTCAAGAATGACATCCCATGTAGCACAGGCAGTTCCCTGGCGTACCCTGGCGTACCACTAGTGTACGGTACCTGTCCCACAGGTTGAGAAGCTGGGAGATAAGTCACAGAGAGAGGAGTGCTGTGGCGAGTCAGGGAGGTTGTTGTCGAGGAGGGCAGAGGAAGCGAGCCTGTGATTAGATTAGCTCTAACAGACCTTGGATCCGATTACGGTTGTTTCGCGGAACATGGTCATCTCACCTATAATCCACTTAACTGGTTACTACTGCATGGGCTTAGCCAGAAAATAACACTTGACATTTCGCTAACAGAGACCAGTAGATTTACACGGGCCACAGGCTCTGTGCATCACTAATTACCTCGTTACAACTGTTGGTGTACGGGGCTGCTCCCTAAGACTCCAGCCACCAAGGGTCTCGTTAAATGTAAAAAGCACAGAACTCTGGTGTTAACTACCTCTCATCATCACAGGTTGTTATCACCACTCCTATGGAGATGTTGAAAATCCAGCTCCAAGATGCTGGACGCATTGGTAAGAACAAGCACACGTGTCAGAGGAGATGAGGGACACGTAGATGAAAGACGGCCCCATGTGTTCACACATTACAGTACATTTTCACCAGTAGAACTCCAGAAAGGCTGTCACCGCACTTCCATGATCTTTCTGAGATTTGCACCGTTGTTGCGTTCCCTTTATGATAATCCAATGTGTTTCCTAATAGATTCACCAACGTTGTCTTGATAAAATTTAAACCTTAGCGGTGTATGTGGTCCTGTGGTCAGAACACATTGAAGAGCAATTGAAATGAGCTGCCTTTTAGGCTTTTGTATTGTATCTGCCCTTTGCTGTCTTAATTATATCATTTGAAATGTATATATTCCCTTTCTAGTAATTTTGGTTTGGTTTGGTTTCTGTTAAGGTCATTGTGTTGTGTTTATAAAAGATAATTATTAAAGCATCATTCTACTGCATATTTTTGACTACTCTGAGATGACATTTGGGACTGAAATGTGAGTGAACCCAATAACATTTTTATTTTTAAGATGACGACTTGTTTTATTCCAGTTTTCTGTCTTTTTCCCAGGACCTGTGACGTTGTAACATCATTACATACTGTATGTCGTGCTTTTCAGCGGCTCAGAGGAAGCTGATGCCGGAGACGGTGGTGGCGGGCACGGTGGAGGCCAAATCGCCCACTGCCATGCAGCTAACGCGCATGCTGCTGAGGGAGAAGGGCATCGCCGGCCTGTACAAAGGCCTGGGCGCCACCATACTCAGGTACCTGCTCCACAACCCGCTGCTGTACGTGGGCTTTTATTGTGGGTGTTCTGCTCATTTTATTGTCTGTCAATTCATACTTACTATGTGTTACTGTATGTTCTGAGTCCCCTATGTTGTTTTTTAATCTGTGTTTAAGCATGCATTTTATTTCTGTATTTTTAAGTTGCCTTTTGAATATCTGGCAGGGTACAAGGGATGTAAGCTAGCCTCTTAGGCTAACTCTGGCTCACTTACAGTTTGACTGTTAAGTGTGCAATGTCCCTGAAATAAACCAATAAATATAACAACCCACGGCAGCCCACTTCACTCTGCCTTGGTTACCACTCTGTCGATAGTTAATGTTCATAGAAAAGAGCACTCCCAGGACAGGCATTATATAAACCGAACGGCAGCATAGACACAAGGGGAAAATAATGAACTCAGTAGCACAGGCGCAAAAGGTTCACGGTAAGATATGACGGGGAAATCTGTCACTAGTGACATCTAGTGGTCAGAAAGCATGTTACGTCTACACAGCAGTGAACAACATTAACGGAAGCACCATGGGGGATGATCTCCATCTCATACTCTCCTGGTTCCTTTCTTTTAGGGACGTTCCTTTCTCCATTATCTACTTCCCGCTGTTCGCCAACCTGAACCACCTGGGCAAGAGGGGCGTAGAGGGCCCCGCCCCCTTCTATGTGTCCTTCTTCTCCGGGTGTCTGGCCGGCAGCACCGCCGCCGTCGCTGTCAACCCTGTGGACGGTGAGCGACGGGCCTCATCTCAGGGCTGTGATAGATACGGCGTTGAACCCTTTGTTTTCTGATTGGATATAATTAGTTTTAAAGTACTCTAGCCGCTGTGGGGATATCGGCTCTGAGGGTAAAAGGGTTTTGAATTTGTTATCAGAGATCACTGGTGAGTCATGGGCTTTTTTTTGCTGTAAACTACACTGACCAGAAGTCACACTCTTCTAAATACTTTTGATGAGGTTCTGGGGGTGGTACCATGTGACCTGTGAAGCCCTCTGAGGACTCACTGGGCTTAAGGGCGACGGGAACACAACGGCCTTGACCGGAAGCAGACTTTTAAAACTCTGAACGACCTCCCTTTGTTTGCGTTGCATTCCAGTGATCAAGACCCGGCTGCAGTCCCTAAACCGGGGCAGCACCGAGGACACGTACAGCGGCGTCGTCGACTGCATCAGGTAGCCCCATTATCTCCCGCTGAATGCTCCCATTGTGGTCCTGCCTGGCCGACACATGAGACGCTCCGGAGGTATTGTCCGGCGGTGCACTAACCCCGGCTGCTGCCTATGTTTCCAGGAAAATCCTGCGCAACGAGGGCCCCGGAGCTTTCCTGAAGGGAGCCTACTGCCGCGCGCTGGTCATTGCGCCGCTCTTCGGCATCGCCCAGGTGGTGTACTTCCTGGGCGTGGCCGAGTACTTCCTGGCCCTGCTGCCCAAAAAGGACAAATAGGAAGGAACCTTCCTCATGCTCCTCCTACTGCTCCTCTCTGCCTCTCCATCCTCCCACCATGCATTGCACCGACTCACCAATCAAGACTCATCTCATTAAGCGACGACAAAAGAAGGTTGCGTTGATTTTCTGTTTTGTGCGTGTGTTCCGTTGAGTGTGGAGACTTCAAACGTTTGGGGAATCCTCTGTGAGCCAGGCTGACTAGCGTGTCCCATGGGAGGCCAGGAGACGGGCAGAGCCAGCTCTCTGTAATGAGGCACACATATCCTTTCTATGTTCTTTCCATAAGTCTTTCCTGACATTGAGTGGAGCTGTGAGATGTGAATGTTGAGACAGATTTGATGTATTGCCCCGGGTTGCCCAAATCATCGAAAACCTTCCCACCACGTTTGCTTCCACCCAGCACGGTCCTCTCAGACGATCAGGGGGTGTTGGCTTGGTAACATTGAGAGATGATTATCACAATCCACTGTACATATCTCCCCTGGAACGATCTCTAGCTGCAAGGACCCCAGACCCCCTTATGATTGATCAGATATACAATCCAATGAATTAGAGTAAAGTGTATTTTTCGGGTTCAAAGAAAGAGCCCTAGGACGTTTGGATATTTTTCAAACGTTCCCCAGATATGTACCGCTGACATCTCACTCACCTGGCTGCAACTGGTTGTAAGGAACTCTGCCATTCAGTCTATTGGAGGCTGACCTGTATTGCCTTTACCTAGATTATTTATCATATATATATATATATATATATATATATATATATAACACTATATGACGTTGAGTGACAGTGGCTCCACGATGATTAGGACAGCTCTAGTCCGAGGTCTGCATTCAGCCCTTACTACAGTCTGTCTCGTTGGACCTATCATGCAGGACCTACCTAGTTATACACGATATGCAGTTCAAATAGACGACGTAGCGTTTAATCAAGTTATTTTGCACATTAATATGTACACACACTAAAAGCCTGTAAATGCCAGTACCCCTGATTAAATTAGTTGTTTAGTGTAATTACACCGGGGAGGAGCACTGTAACCCATCCTGAAACCAACCCTTAGCCATATTATCTTAGAGATCCTGGATCGCAGCGGGACTATTGTTTACAGATCAGTTCGAGCTCGCTCTTCTTATCGTTATTATTTTGTTATTTTGTTTAAAAGAAATGATCCATCACGTGCATACAGCGACGGTACCCAAAGAGCATTATACTAACACAGAATTTTACATGACAATAGGTGGGCTTTTAGCAGGGGGGACCGCCTTCCATTCAGACATAACGCCACTCCGATATTGATGTCTAATTGTCGTAGTGGCGGCACTTCCATTGTTTTCAATAGTATCCGTCTGCGTCCTGCAAGACGGAGGCGTGACTTGTAGTAGGAGGCGTGACTTGTAGTAGGAGGCGCAACTTGTAGTAGCAGGCGTGTCTTGAACTTTTCTAAATCATGGAAGTAGGAGGCGTGTCTAGTAGCCTACTTTTCTAAATCGCGGAAGTGATCTGTATGTAGCAGTGGACCTCAAATATTAGGCCTTATATAAAAATAATCTTAACATGATCTTAACTTCAGACTTCGACTTCAAGGAAGAGCTCCCGTAATATGTGAACCGTGATTTACAATACTTAAATTACCGCGAAAAGAGGAAGATCTCGCGTGGACCGCAATTTAGAAAAGTACAAGACACGCCTCCTCCTGCTACAAGTTACGCCTACTACAAGTTACGCCTCTGTCTTGCAGGACGCAGACAGACCGTACTCATTGTTTTCAAACGTCCCACCACTCCGACAATTTCTGTTTTCATGGTCGGAGCGACGGTAGGCCTACTCTACTTTTTTTCAAACGTCCCGCCATTCCGACATGAGGTCATTAATATAAAGTGCATTACTATTATCATTGTAGCTTACTTTAATTAATTAATATGATCATTTCTTAGTTGCATGCGATGTAGTGTCCTACACTGACATTCGTCATTTTGAGTTGCGAGTCCCGGGACGCTAAAATGTCCTGGTTTCCAGCATCCACTAAATGTCCCCTTTTGTCCGCGATTATATATCCAACGTGGTCTTATTATAGCCCGCTCATTAACTAAAAAACACATAGAAAGATTGAAGCATCGAGCATGTGATTTCAACAATCTGAGAGGGCATACGCAACAGGGATAATCGCACAGTGGAATGCTGCACGATTTAATCTGCACAGTGGAAAGCGCTCTTCCATTTGGCGGACAAGTGCTGGCCGGAGATGTTCGCTCATTTTAGAAGCAGGGAGATGGCAAGACAAAAATACATGATTAATTTGCCGTGTGCTGCCTGGCACTAATGCGGCCCGCGAGGGTATATTTACCGGGAATTTTAGTGGAAACCTATAGGTAAAAATAAAAGGTTGAGGGATATTTTATAACATGTTTAACGGATTTCCCTTCTATGGGCAAAAACTGTTGGTTAATTATTATTGATCCCCTTCGAGAATTTGTGTGGAAAGGGGTGGGTCTGGGGCGGGCTATATTCTCACCTTTCTCCTTTGTAAAGGGCATTGTATTGCCTTTGGGCCGATATGAAGTTAACTGTGCCCATTCCTTGATTCGTTCTGAATCAAACAATTAATTTCGTTCCAATGATCTTCCAATCAACTCCAATAGTGGTCCTGCATTGAGTTTAAATCCAACTCTAACGAATACGAAACTCTAGCACTCGTAACACACTTGGGAAATGCAGTCGTCAATTGATGGAATGGGTTATTTCATACATCATCCCAAACAAAATTTGGAATTAACCAAATAATTTACAGATAAATAATACTGAAATGGCTACTTTTTGGTTTAACACATTTTAACGAAATATTTATGATCCCCCAATGTTGACCTGAAGTCGGCGCCACTGATTGATAGATCAGTCGGAATGGCAGTACTAAAAGGTGTCAGAATGGGGGCATGTCGAAATGGCGGCATATCTGAATGGCGGCATGTCGGACTGCCAGCATGTCGGACTGGCAGCATGTGACCTTTAACAGGATGCCTAATGAATGCATGCTCTTCTTTAAAGAGTGTGTGTTTTCTCCATGCTCCTGGGCAATGCTTGGACAGCCTTTGTCGTGCGTGTGCGTTACACCCTGCCATAGAGCTGTATCTCGTCTGAGATCAAGGTGACTTTGATGTGCATTATCCACTCACTTTCTCCTCACTCTCCCGCTCTCAGCAGCTATTGACGTGTGCTGTTGCACCCTTGTAAACACAATGCACCTTGTATTATGATTTGTGGATCATCTTTATCGGCAGTGTAGCGCAACTGTGTGTTCTGAGGTGTCCCGTGTCCTGATGTTGTACATATGCAGAGGATAATTACCTTTATCTTTTAGTGTTGTTTTTGTACATTCGGCTTATTTGCACACCTACCTCTTCACTGCCCCCCTTTTTGCATCATTGTTGTGGTGATTTATGTTGTAAGGAAATGGTTCATATGAAGGAAGTATATTAATTGCAGCAACGGATTCGATTTTTTTTTTTACCATGTGCAAAGATGATGATGCTTTATGATGATGACCGCCTGTTCGAGGGCTGATGGTGGCGTCTCTGGTCTCCGAGAATGCTGGTCACAAGTGTTGTATAATGATGTCATATTTATATTTATTTGTAAAGCTTTCAGCTTTCCTGTGAATGCCGTATAATTAACTACAGGGAGATATTAACAAAATGCTGGAAATTGGACATCGATATTCCTTGATATTGGTGCCTATGTTGTTTGTTAGCCGCCGAGCGGCTCGCAGAGCGACGCTAATGATCGTAGCCGCGGTGATTGATTTGTGTGTGAACGAGACTGTCTGATTCTTCACTTGAAGCCGTGGGTTTGATCAGTCAGAGTCCATGCGAGGGAAAGCCAGCTAGAAACCGCCACCATCACTGGACACCTGCAGCCATAGCGACGAGCCACAGACCAAGTACAAAGAGCTGCCCAACCGTACCATCTCGCTTCATTTCTTTCTGTACTGGTGATGATGTAATCCCCCCCCCCCCCCTACATTCCAAAGGCTATGTAATCTCATTCCTATTTTGTGTCAGTGGAATTGTGAGAAAATTTTTGAATGTTATTGGTTTGATTGTTCCCAATTTACTGAGATGATTTCATATTTGGTTTTTGTCATCTGTTGTGCTGATGATTTGGTTTTAATGCAACCGTGAAGTTTAATTGACCTTGTGCACTTGTATGTGTGCGTATGATTGTGTGTGAGACTGTGCGTGTGTGTATGCGTAACAGTGTAGTGCTGTAGGTGATATATGTCGTTGTGTAAGTGTGACACTGCAATGTTTTATTTATCTTATCGTTGGTCCCACTCTTCTCTTCTCTTCAACACTCTTCAATACCCTTCATCAGACTGTCCCTCATCTAGACTTAGGAAGAGCCTGTTCCTCAAGGGTCCATGAACACCAAATATATACCAGTGTATACAATCAAGAAAGCACAAATGGATAATTAGGCACAAGAGACAACTTATCCAAATCGAACAAGCTTGATAAAGTTCTTCGATGTTAATACCCCCCATAAATCTAGTAGGCTACTTTCACAACTTAACAATAGATGGATTTAAAACTGGAACCCGGCTTTGAAATTTTATTTCACTACATGTTAAGTGATGTATAGTCTTCAAGTCAAGGGCTTATTCCAGGTTCCTGGGAAGCTCAACTGAAAACAAGAGGTCACTTCTCAGGCCTGCTCCGGATCTTTAATGGTAAGAACGGCTTGCAGTCCTGTCGTTCGTATAGGCCTATATCACTTACAACACGTATAAGAATGTAACGTAAAGAATCTGAGATATATTATAAATAGAGTGAAGATTTTATTAGATATTAGTCAAAATATTCATAGCAGCAAGAGACACTGAAAAAAATAACAAACCAGCTTATCGATATGCAATAAGTAGACACGTCACGTAGATGCACACACAAATAATACAACAATAAATGACTAATTTAGGACAATGCAATGCTCTCTCTGGAGAGCACAGTGCATTATTTCACTTTGGATATAGGTTCTCCACACCTTGCCTGCATCTCCCTCGCTGACAAAGAGAGGAAGACGAGATGCATGGTGAGTGACGTAATTGTCGTTGTTTACAATACGATGAAAAAAAATGTATGTAATGACATCTTGTATTCCCTGCCACAATTTGCTGTTGAATAAAATGTTGAATTAAACTTGATGTCTGCGCTGTCGTCGGTATACATGAACCAAAATGGTCTTTCATGGCTCAGTTAGCGTGTGATCTGAGCTTGCAGAATCTGATGGCAAACTGTCACTTCTCTACCGACCAAACAGAAGGTCAAAGTGGGAACGATTAGGTTACATCTGCGACGTCTTCATTTAAGGGGGCAACGCGTCGATTCCTTTAATATCCACCAGATGTCACTGTTGGGTAGCAAGAGATTTGTATCTCAGCGGGAATGGGAAGGGATTGTAAATGACTGGCTTTAAGACCACCACAGGTGCATACAGATGTACTGGCGAACGAAGCAATATGCACGTTTATATTCCTCATCATGTATCTGGAATATGCATAATATAATGCTGCAACGACAGCAGTTATAGCCCATTTTGTTCTTCGTCTGTAACCTTCATTGAATAATTGGTGTGATAGCACTGATATAACTCAGCACTGAAACGCAGCCTACATTATTTATAATTTATTGTGAAACGCTTGAGAACTGTAATGCATTACTAATAAGTCAAGTGCTTGAATGCTATATTTTAGTTACACTAAGTAGATGCATTCTTCACAACGAGATGGTGCGTTTTGTATTCCATATAGGCTATTAGGCTACGCTTTACAACATTTCCTTCCCTGCTCTTTGCTAGCCATGCCTCTACATTTCTAGAATTACATAATAACTCTCTCATGTGACCCCTCCACACACCCGTGCAGAACAAGAAAACAAAATGTTGTAGCAAAACAGTGATATCCTTTTCTCTTTGCCTGATGGTGGCATATGGGTCGTATTTCAGAGACTCATTTCCCATCATATTTCCCCAGGTCTCCAAGGGATGCCTTTCTTCAGACTATCTACTCCTTTGTTTACACAAACAGGAGATTATACACACTTTACTCAATCCAGGACTCTCCTGAAAAGTCTGTGTGTGTTGATGTGTGCGTATGCGTATGTGTTAGTGTGTGTTTGCGTAGCTGTACGTGTGTTTGCGTTTACACCTGCGTGTGTGTCTGTGTGTGTGTGTGCGTGTGCCTGTGTGTGTTTGTGTGTGTGCCATTGGGCCAGCCATGTGTTTTGAGTCTTATGCTCAGTAGAATCTTTTCCATGGGTCTCTTTAGTCTAAAGCTTCTATTATTAGCACCTCCTGCTTCTCTTGGTCTGAGGATGCAGGGAGACAGGGAGGAGCAGAGGAGGAGAGGGAGAGGGGGAGGAGCAGAGGAGGAGAGGGAAAGGGGGAGGAACAGACTCTCTGAAGGGACAGAGGAGGAGAGGGAGAGGGGGAGGAACAGACTCTCTGAAGGGACAGAGGAGGAGAGGGAGAGGGGGAGGAACAGACTCTCTGAAGGGACAGAGGAGGAGAGGGAGAGGGGGAGGAACAGAGGAGGAGAGGGAGAGGGGGAGGAACAGACTCTCTGAAGGGAGGAACGGAGGAGAAGAGGGTAGATGGGAGGCGCAGACTCTCTAAAGGGATAGGAGAGGGAGACGGGAGGAGAAGACTCTATGAAGGGAGGGAGGAGGAGAGGAGGAGAAGAGGGAGACGGGAGGAGAAGACTCTCTGAAGGGAGGGAGGAGGAGATGGGGGCTGGGGACGGGGCTGGGGACGGGGGCTGGGGACGGGGCTGGGGACGGGGGCGGAGCGGTGAAAAGACGAAGACCTCCAGCCAGGAGGAGCGAGTGGGATGGGAGATGTGCATATAGGTCACTAAATCAATGGGAATCAGGTTTTTGAAGGGGGCGGGGGGCAAGAGGACAGGGGATATTTATGCATCCCAGCCGATAAATACGCATGTGTCGGAGGAAGACACGAACAACATTAAATCGGTGGATGATCCAAAGTCAGAGGTCGGGCTGGGGGGGTCAGCAGCCTTCACCACAATCATTTTCCATCGAAGGGTTAAGGTTGAATGCAACCAACAAGAACCATGGTTTAGCCAACAAGAGCTTTCAGCAACACCTGCAGGTTTAAACCAGGACAAATGAAATGGAAAGAGAAAAGATTCTCCACTCTAGCTTTTCCAGCGCTCAGTCAAGGTCGACGGCTAGGACTTTGGACTATCCATTATATTTGATTGTATTCAAAACCGGGTGAACACTATATTGCATCAGATATTTGAATGTTGAGCTATCTTCAAATCAACTAATTTCATTTGAAAGAAGGAGGGTGAGAAAACCTGCCTGGTTTTCCTCCAGCGTTCATCACATGGTACTTTCACTACCTCCTCAGACACTGAAGACCACTATACCCCTCAGACACTGAAGACCACTACCTCCTCAGACACTGAAGACCACTACCTCCTCAGACACTGAAGACCACTACCTCCTCAGACACTGAAGACCACTACCTCCTCAGACACTGAAGACCACTACCTCCTCATGAACAACCTCCTTTTGCACAATACTGTACAATACTTTTTGTACAGTGCTGTCTTTTATGTATGTATGTGTATATGTATGTATATATATATATATTTGTATTTATATATATATATATATACATATATATATATATATACATACATATACACATACATACCTGGGAATGTATGTGTATGTGTGTGTATATATATGTATGTATATATGGTGTTGTATATATATTTATATTGTCCTTAAATTTATGCTATTTGTATATTTGTATTTCTTAGGTTGTATCTTTTATCTTTTATGTGTGTATAAGTATTTATATTATATGTATATATATAATATAATATAATATTTTATATTATATTTTATTCTTAATATTTGTGTATGTATATCTGGAGTTCGTGACAAAAATAATTCCCCCCTGGGATTATTAAAGTATTTATCTATCTTTATCTATCTATCTATCTATCTATCTATGTATCTATCTATCTATCTATGAAGACCGCTACCTCCTCATGAAGACCACAACCTCCTCAAACACTGCTCCATGACGACCACTACCTCCTCATGAGGGCCACGTAATAATTCAATTAAAATATTAAATTAGAACATGAATTAACTATAGCTCACATAAAGGTTGCTCGACTGTACCCAAGACTTACTATCACTTTCTCAAAAGTCACTCTTCCCTTCACCGTGGTTTGTCCTCTGAGCATCAGCTGCTTAAGCACTTGGTTATAGGAGAGCGGCTGTGTGTGTGTGTGTGTGTGTGTGTGTGTGTGTGTGTGTGTGTGTGTGTGTGTGTGTGTGTGTGTGTGTGTGTGTGTGTGTGTGTGTGTGTGTGTGTGTGTGTGCGTGTGTTTGAGGGCAAAAGAGAGAGAGAGAGAGAGAGAGAGAGAGAGAGAGAGAGAGAGAGAGAGAGAGAGAGAGAGAGAGAGAGAGAGAGAGAGAGAGAGAGAGAGACATAGTGTCTCCGTGCGTGTGGAGAGAGAGAGAGAGAGAGAGAGAGAGAGAGAGAGAGAGACATAGTGTCTCCGTGCGTGTGGAGAGAGAGAGAGAGAGAGAGAGAGAGAGAGAGAGAGAGAGAGAGAGAGAGAGAGAGAGAGAGAGAGTGAGTAAGAGTGAGAGAGAGAGAGAGAGAGAGAGAGAGAGAGAGAGAGAGAGAGAGAGAGAGAGAGAGAGAGAGAGTAAGAGTGAGAGAGAGAGAGAGAGAGAGAGAGAGAGAGAGAGAGAGAGAGAGAGAGAGAGAGAGAGAGAGAGAGAGAGAGACTCAGACTGGTTACCCTACCTATCCGCCTTGAGGAGAGGAGAGGAGAGGCTGCTGAAGCACGCGCGCGCACTCTCGCGGAGCAACAAGACAGTAAACAGCCACTACTACACACGGAGCGGCGGAGTTCACGAGACGCTGGAGGAGTAGTCCCCGGTACCGAAAAAACGCTCGAGACAGCGCCATCACCTCGCCCCAGGCTCATCACAGCCATGTATCTGAACAGGGAGGAGGACAGTAGCAAAGGTAAGCCCTCGTCCGGGAGCCTCCGTATCGTGACAGTTTAAAGTGTTCATTGTTCATCAGGGCTGAGATCAGCCCACATGTGAACGCGTGGATTCCTGCATTAGATTTGCAGATACAACATTGATCTTCTCAGGCGTATTGAGGCTGTTGGTGGAAAGTGGAGCCCCACGTTGTGTTCCCATTATGTAACATCAATGCAAACTATCTGCGAGTGTATTGATGAGCATGATCCAAAGCTTGCGTTGCGTCGTCCAATCACCGCACACCTCTTTTAGACGCTGATTGCTAGGTGTCGATGATGGTGTGACATTAAAGACCCACTAAAGGGCATTGTAACACAAGGTCAAAGCCTCCACAATGACACCCCAACGTGGAGCCGCTTGGGCTGCCTGCGAGTTTAACGATGGTAACAGTTCATATAAATTATACAGAATGTTATACACCACATTATTTCAGCACGCCTCAGTGAAAGAGGTTGAAAAATTGTCATTTAGGAAGCTCTCCCACGTGGGCGAGAGGCGGGATTTTTTTGGTGTGGTATAATTGATGTCAAGTAAGCGAGCATTGTCCTTTACGGTCCTTACAGCCCGCACCATGCAGGCTATTCGTTCTGGGGCCAAGGGGGTCCTTCTGACGACTACTTAATTCCCGTTCATAAGACAATAACACCTGCTGCTGCCGAGGACCGAGTGGGAGGGGCCGCTGGTTCTGCTCCCTTTAGTGGGATAGGATGCAACCAAATACCCTGCTGTATGACTGGGTGTTAACACATTAAACAAACAAAACAAGGAAATCAGAGGAATAATTTCTTAAGTGGATATCTCCGAAGTGCTTAGGTTATAGTGACATTTATCGTGATGCAAGGCTTATTGGATGCATTGTGCAGCCCCAGACCTCATCGATATGAAGCCCTAAAGTTTATAGAGGAATTACCTAACCAACTTATTTTAATGGCTTCATAATTTGACTAGCTGTGGGGCTTAATGTGGAACAGTTGTCGTTACAGTTCGCAGAATGGACACATTTAGCCTCTGAATTGGTTAATGGGAGTGAGTGGGTGTACCTGCACTACTGGTGTGTTTCTCACTGGAGCCTGTGGTAATGTACGGTCCTCTTTTTTATCTAATGGTTAACATTCTCTTCACGTCTCAAGGTGGACTCGGGGGAAGATGTGTACTGATATTTTCTTAAGATTATAGGGTTATAAACAATTGTCTTAACGGTGCCTTCTACAGTCAAATGGCCATATGCATAGTGGCTGTGGGTCACTATCAAAAACATCAGCCAAAGAGTCATTTGTCCTTTTCTAACATATGAGTGATCTTCTTTTCTCTCTGTTAAGGAATACATATTGTTCTTTTTTTTCTACCCAAAGTCAAACTGTGAGACGTTGCATGATTTGTGGACGCAGTGTTCTGATAGATTACGGAGCCTCCATGCATGGGTACTCAATCAGTCCTACCCACCGTGGAGCTAGACATGCTGCGGTGTTTCTGAAACCTACAGAAGGAAGGACAGCAGTGATGGGACAAGTATTCATCCAAGGATGCTTCAACGTTAGTAAAAAAGTTAGCAGTCAAAGACACAGGAGTCAGGGCCATCTGTACCAAGAGGAAGGACTCTGAACTCTGGGTCTGCATCTACGCTGCGGCCATACAGCCCATAGCCTGGAGGTTTCTTATTCTTCTCCTACATTGGCACACGGTTAAGCTGTGCTGCCTCAAGATGGCAGTTGTGATGAACTTAACATGACATCTTTGCAGGACAGGAGCGAGCCCTGATCGATCCCCGTTAGGGTGAATTACCCCGGACGACATGGTGGAACCGGGACAGGGATGCGTTCAAGGAGGGGACCTGTGATTGACTTAATGCAATTTATGAATGTTATCACCTTGCTGTGTGTCAGTGGAGAATGAGTGTGATTCCATTATCAGGAGCAAGAGGTCGCTCACACAATTGTGTACCCTCTCTCAGAAAAATAAGTTCAGTTGAGGCCACATATGTGCGTTCAGATGGGTGCAGTGCAGAGGACTGACATGAGATGGACATAACATACTGTCATCAAGACCATTTTCCGAATGTTTACACCTTGTTTTTGTCAGCAGATGACTATTTCGGTGACCTTGGGTGTCTTGAAAGGCGCCTCTAAATTAAATGTATTATTATTATTATTATTTGAACACTGCTTGCTTTACTGTTGGATTGGGACCTGGGAGCGTTTGCGTGCGCTCCTCAGGCCGGTCTGGCATGCAATGTAGAGCAGACTACTACCGCTTGAGTTGTGATATGTGATAAGACGCCGGCTTCACTATTGATTTAGGGGGATGATGGCCTTGGATTTTGGCTGGGATCCAAGCCTCCACCGGCTTCAACCCGCCACTTTAAATGACTCAACTCCGTCATGATGGTCCTGCCACCATAGCGGCCCACTTAGGTTTCATTTTTTTCAGCTAGAAGATGAATTACAAACTAAAATCACTGCGAGAGAG
This sequence comes from Gadus macrocephalus, assembly GCF_031168955.1. Taxonomy (NCBI): domain Eukaryota; kingdom Metazoa; phylum Chordata; class Actinopteri; order Gadiformes; family Gadidae; genus Gadus; species Gadus macrocephalus. The sequence goes on along the minus strand of NC_082390.1, from coordinate 19,522,626 downwards.
ATAGGTCTGAGCCAGATAGATGCTTATTTCACAGAGGGTGATGGTGGAGGGGGTACCGTCAAAATACTGCTCCTGATGTGGATTTAAGGAGTCCTACATCCACACCGTTACTCTGCTGTGAAAAATACATCTGCACTTTGGAGGAAGAGTCATGGCCATTCAAAACGTTCTCCAAATATTTCCCCTGGCTTTTATATGAATAGAATGGAACATTTAACACGGAAAGAGAATTTAACACGGTGCAAAGTTCAGCGCCCAGTAGAAAGTGTGTTCTTGTGTGTTCAGTGTGTTCTTGTTCTTTGTCATTATTGGCCTGTAGCAATTCACCATGTGCCTCCTCTTCATGGCTGTTCTACTTCTGCTAATGCTGGATAGTAAATTATAGCCGTCATCTCTGATGTCCATGGCGGTTGGAGAAAGAAGCGATTTAAGAGGCGGTGGATGGAGGACCAGAGGTGGAAATGCTATTAATACTTCCTCAACAGTTCAGTTCAGCAAGCTGTTGGCGTGTTAAATTCAGAGGGAAATTACTCCCATTTTAAAAGGAGCTCACCAAAAGCCTGCTTTTCGACATAGACAGGTTTGATGGAGAAACAATGACAAAATGTTCGCATACGATTTTTAACTTAGGGTTAAAGTGAGTTTACCTGTAGGTTTCTGTGTAGGTGTCATTTTATAGGCCAGAAACTGCCTATTTAAACGCCATCATTCGGTACTACACATGAGATTTAAAGACGAAAAATGTTATCCATTAATGGCGGATATGCCTTGGTTTGATTCATGCATTTGACATGGCACAGGATGTTGAAAGAGGTCGTGCTATATGAAAAATGGTACAAGAAGAGTTTAATCGTAGCGCGCTCTTTCCGAAGCTGTGGTTGACATTTAAAAGAAAGCTCTTCTTTGTGCACACTTACACTTATTTAGCTTCTCAATGGATTTCCAATTGGATAACTGCTTCAATTTATTATACGTGTTGCTGTTGTGAACTAAGCCGTGGGGAAGATCTCAAGGAGTCAGAGGATGAGACTATAATACTGCAATGAAGGCAATTAGATGCTTTTGTAAGAACACCTGCAACTAAACCAGGCTTTTGACCTGCTCTTTCACTGTTCCAGTGAGAGACGGAGACGCTCCCTGTGGAAGGGGAAGCCATAACATCGGATTTGAAGAAAGCCTAATCACACATTGAATCATCCGGCATGTTAACTGTGAGAGAGCAGAAAATCAAGTCTCAGTCATTAGGTGAACGACAATTTATAAATGCTGTGATCCGAAGAGGCTTATTATTATGTCAGTATTTGTCCAGCGCCCCCTATTGACTGGCCAGAGAAACAGCCAAACGTCACCATTGTGAAGGTGGTCTGCCAAAACAAAATGGATGACATCTGTTATATTATGGTTAGTATGGCTGAGCGGAAATGGACAGGGTCTATAGCGCTAGCGTCGGATTCCACCGCTACTCCAGCCCCTTCCTGTTGCTGGCTTTCCCGTATTGTGCTCCCCCTCATGGACACCGCTGCTGCTTCCCGGGGTTAGCCCCGCCCTAGACGATTGTGATTGGTTTAAAGAAATGAAAACAGGCCAGCCCAGTTTCCCCCCGGATAGACAGCTCTAAATAGCGTGGTTCAAGACCATTCTACTTGCTGTAGTTTGGTCTGGCTTTGCGAGACTATATTATGGTTAGACATTTAGCATTAAAATTAAATTAATAAGTGACGCCAACACACCATAGATGGGAGAACAGAATGAATCGTCGGTTCTTTTTTATATATATCAGGACATCCAGGTTTACTGAAATGAATAGATAATAAACTATAAATTCAGCCCTGCAGGAAGTGATGTCATTAGAACTGATTAGGGGTCAAGGACACTTGGGAGTGTGCTAGAGCCCTGGGGTCTCTCTATTGTAAAGAGAGCCTCAATGAAAGGGATAAAATTCTATTTGGGGGCTCTACCCCTACCCCTTCCAACGTGTTGAAACACATTGGGAATAAAGGCCAATCAATTAATATAAAGAGAAGATTGGAAAGAGAAAGGAACAAGGCCATTATACTATTAACCAGGGGAGCCCATCCCCTCCCCCCCCCCGGGTCCAAGAGGGACAAGGTTCGTTGTGGGGGTCCCAGTCCGGCCCTGGAACAAAGTGATCGGGCGGTAGGACATTTATCTCCAAAACGCCCGTTGGCACAACATTGATGGATTAGGTTTCGCGGGCCACACTTCTGAGAGGTTTTATCAAAGAAACGGCCCATTTGGGCAATCACTTTTTCTGCAAGAGCTGGAAATCCAAATCTCTGATTTGACATTCCTTGGAGTCAGGGGAACGTGGGTGGGATTTTTGCCATCTCTGGCCATCTCGAAAGGGCATGAGAAGGGGCGAGGCCTCCAACCTTAGAGTAAATAGGCAGAAAACTGCGCCGGTTTCAGGTTCCCCTTTCTGGATGGGATGGAGATAGAAGCTTGTGCCTTCAGGCGTGTAAAGACTGTGTGTACAACTTCTTCATATATGGGGTTGAAAGGACATAAAGGAGCTCACGCTACGCCCCTTATGATATCTTAAAAAGTTCTAACTCTTTATTTTAAGGGGTGATGGAGGTCTGACTCTGGGATATGTGTTATGGGTCGTTGTGGGGAGGCTGTGAGAGAAATTATAGCTTTGTTTGTTACCCCCTGTTGGCCTAGAGACCCCAAATCGATAGTGTCACTTGTCCTTGAGGCGCTCTTTCATATAAAAGATACCCCATGCTCCATCCAAGGGTCCTTGACCCCTAGGTCATCTATGTAATTACATAACTTCCTTTAGAGATAGATTTACAGTATATTATCTACTTTTTTAAATAAACCTCAATGCCCTGATTCATATAAAAGAGACCAGACGTCTCTATCTTACGCCCAAGGCATTCTGTGCCCCCTGAAAGGGATGTTTCTATCATTTTCTGAATAAAAAAATATGAAACGCTGTGTAAACTAACAATCTAAGCATCATATGCATTGACTGACTGAAGATTACAAAATCAGAATACACTTTTTCGCTAGAAACGTCATCAAAGTGTATTTCAATGCCGAAGCTATGTATTTTTTTTTTCAATTTTCACTGAGAATAAAATGATGTCATGCATTTTGTTTCGGCAGACACAACTTGAGATACAACACGTTTTGCTTTGCTGACGTTTAGGTTGGAGATCACGTGGGTCACATGAATATAATAGATAATCCGAAGCAGTTACCACTGAGGAGGTAATTAATTCATCCTTAAAGGGACACTGTGTAAAAATTACTCCCATCTAGTGGTACAATTGTATATTGCATTCAAACTAATAGTGCTCGCTTGTTCAAAAACTACGGTGGGCAGTATGTGCCAAGAAGCTGTGTCATGACATCCAATGCTACCTCATCGAGTCATTCGAGTGATGATGAGGTTCGTTATTTCAAACAAATTTCAAACTGCATTGAATCATTAGTGTAAGCTAATGATGTATGAGTAATTACTCCTCGAGCAAGATAGTGAATTATTTCAGTCATCATTCACGCTGGCTCAGAGTGAAAACGCGTTTGCATTTTCTGTACCACGTAGTGCTTTTTGTCCCTCTCGGCCGTTCATAGACCGGAAGAACATGGAAGCCTCCATGAAGCTTACCCGTCCTATGTAACTACATATTAATTATTCTTCGCTCAGGAGGATAAGTGCGGCAGAGATTTTTGGCAGAGATAATTTTACACCAATGAGTACTTATTTATGAATGAATACGTTGATTTGAGGTAATAAATGACTTAAAATGTTACACAGTGTCCCTTTAAGGTCGAGCCCTTCCTGGTGCGGTTTTAAATGCAGCGCTACGGTTGGCCTTGATTGAGTTGTCATCTACGGCCTTCCCGTCTCCTGACTGCTGCTGAAAGAGAGCGTAGCTGAAACAACCTCATTTACCCCCCCTCCCTCCTGCCCAGCACTCAGCCCTCCTTCCCACCAACACACGGAGACACATGGAGTAACTTCTTACTCAGGCAGAAAGGGAACGTATCGTCAACTCGTTCTTGGGTCATCGTTCCAGAATTTCCACTTCTCTTTTCTGTGGGCAGATTCAGGGCCTCGGTGGAGCAGAGGTTTATTTGTGATGTGTCGTCAATGTTCAAAATGCATTTGTGTTGCGATATTGAATTTTTCTCGTAACTTGCTTGTCCGATATTTAGAAAATCGGACTTACCCACACCCGTCCATGCAGTGAATGCACCACTGCTCATGAGAATAACATAACTAGTCATGAGAAACGCACTTGTTGAAACGTACTGCTTCCCCCAGGATTGATATGATGCTCATTTCCTGCCGTCACATGTTGCTTAATGCTACAAATCTCTGTTGTGAATTTAAAATAGGCCGCCACATCATATTTATCTTAAATAGGTTGAGTAATGACACATTCAGATCATCCACTGTATTATCCTCAGTGCAAGGTGACTAATTATTCAATACATTCTAGCTTAATTATTAATTCCCTTAGCTTATGCAACTGCTTGGCTTACAGTATGGAGTGAATGTATGTGGGGGAATGCTGTTTCTCCAGTGTTTAGTACGAAAAAGCAGGAGACAGGTCTTCCTATCCCAGTGTTTTTGATAGTTATTTAGTACGATGCACAGCCTGTGGGCTCTGGATTGCTGTCTGAGAGAGAGAGAGAGAGAGAGAGAGAGAGAGAGAGAGAGAGAGAGAGAGAGAGAGAGAGGACCCTACAGTTGTGTGTTTGGGTTCTCTGCTATCTTCACTGGCTATCCTTCCCCTCTTCCATGGTCTGGTCTGCGAGTGGAGACGGTTTGCACCATTGTGGACCATCTGGGGAAAAAAAGAGAGAAGAAAGAGTGATGGGATTGAAGAGGCAGGGCAACAGACGACCGAGTGGAAGGAAGTGTGAAAAGATGGAGAGCTGGAGATAGAGAGAGTGGGAGAGAGGGAGACGCAGAGCAGAAGCAGAGCCCTGGAGTGCTAGCTTGTGAAGGTCACACAGAGGATAGAAGGCCCTGTGTGATTGTTTCTTGTGTATCTTTGCCTCTACTGTATGTGTGTGTGTGTGTGTTTGTGTGCGTGCATGTGTGTGGTTGTGTGTGTGCGTTTGTGCCTTTGTGGTCGTGGGTGTGTCTGTGTGTATATTTGTGTATGTGTGTGAGTGTGGATTGTGTGTATGTTTATGTATGTCGGTCTGTGTGTGTTGTGGGTTTGTGTTGGTGTGTGTGTGTGTGTGTGTGTGTGTGTGTGTGTGTGTGTGTGTGTGTGTGTGTGTGTGTGTGTGTGTGTGTGTGTGTGTGTGTGTGTGTGTGTGTGTGTGTGTGGCACGGGCAGGGGGGATGGGGTTGGGGACTGGGAGAGAGCGATAGGGAGGCTTATATGGTAAAATGAAGACAGCTAGGTGGCAGAAAATTGGCCTGGATGTGAGGCTGTCACATACATAGATAGATATAGATAGAATAATGTATTTATCCCCCAGGGTATAAGACATGCCAGTTAGATACAGGGCCATGGACAACCGCCGTATCGGAGCTGCATATTACGCACGGCGAATTCTATCTCGTCGTGATCATTTTGTCAATGTCTTTACTTTTCATAACTCTTTGAAACTGTGCACAATTGTTGACACTACGCTCTGGCCACGTGTGTATGGGAGGACATGCGTGCACGTGACCCTTCCATAGTGAACGAGTGTGTATATGTGCTTGTGCGATTGTGCGATGCGCGGTGTGGTGTACGAGGAAGGCTGTTGCGTAACCTTCCAGTTCTTTGTGTGGATCCTTGATCTCTGGGCAGCGTCCTCTCTCCTCGTGTGCTGTGTATGATTATCGATACATGTGCCATGTTGCATGGCTGCACACTTCTCTGCATTATTCGAGCAGGCCTGACTATACAGGCCTGTGCTGTTCACCTATATGATGGCGTGTGCATCCAGCGCCGGTGTCCTGCGCCCTGTAATCGCATCGGAGGGGCCGTGAAGCTGCTTCTCATTCACGGTTAACTGTATTGATCCGCTAGTGATTCTGTGGCGTTAATGGGGATAATGGAGCATCTTGATGTTCCTCCTGCTTGTCATCGGTCCACCAGGGGCGTAGAGAAAACACAAACGTTGTCTCGTCAATAAGCCATGGCATACGTGGAAAATAAATCGGAAGTGCGGTTACTGCTAAAACATCTGGGCAATATCTAATTCAATACTGGTTAACAAACTTAAATGTATACCTACTAGGCTGTCTTTAATTGATACATGGTCTGAAAGTCTTTACACTACTGTTTTTTTTGATCTTCCAACTCAAAGACCTGCTCCCGCCTAAAACTTTGGTTTTACTTTTTATTTTGCGCACTGCACGAATCAAAGTTTTTGATTTAGTATTGAAGCAGATGTGCTCCGTCGCAGTACTGTGGGTGACTCTACCTATGGGGCCAGCGGTGCCAGTGCCTGTCCTTGTGTCGTTTGTACATATGTCCGGACATTTGTAAATGCAGCACAGCCCACCATCACAAAGTTGCTAATTGTGATTCTAAGCTCAGGAAAATGCAGTGGACAGAATGCTGCTCATTTTCCGTAAGCAAAGCCACGGTTTCTGACAGAATTTAGCCTAATTTATAAGCCAACACTCTGTATAATTATTACTCAAATTCTGGGTCACAGAAACGGCCAGTTAGGGTGATTTATCTACTTCCTGGGGTCGCAATGGGCTTTTGAAGATATGCTGAAGATCCACACGTATGTCCTTATCTCGGGGGGCAAGTTAGACTGTTTATTGATGATGCAATCAACTTTTCAATCAACAAAAATATCTGCGTCTGCCAATGTTCTGGTAAACGCTGGTCTCTTCGCTGCCATCACATCTGTTTGAACAAACCAATTACTCTGTCTCAAAGTTTGAATCAACGTGCCAACTCGCATCCCTGATATACACCATGGAAAGAGAACAGTTTACTGTAGACCGCCTGAGAATTGAAGCAGTCTGCGTTTTTGCCGAAAGATTGACTAGCTTCTCGGGCATGCTGCATTAGCATATTCATAGATCCTTGCATACTGGGTGAAATAACTCTACATAAGGTGTGGAGTTACATAGAAACTATTTTCAGCCTGTGAGGTTATTTTGTGGGGTTCAAAAAAAGTTTATTCAACAGAGGACTTCAACCCCACTGGGAACGGGACTTCTATCTTGATTTAAAGAAGATGGCAAGCTAGTTGCTGAAGAAGCAACAGACGTCTGACAGGATATGTCCCAAGATAGTCAACCTGACTGGTTAAACGGATGATAGTAATGCTATCCAGAGAATAGGAACGCTGATCCAAACAGCAGGGCTGTAGGCTACGCAATTAGCTAACGCAATCCTTAAAGCTGTAATTATAATATCTGCATGCTGATGTTGATGATGTTGAAACCTTGTTAGGAAGAGTTTACCGGTGCTTGGTTAAACATAACAGCCCTGTATGTACATCACAGGATGGATGATGTGTTCAAGTGCTTACGTTTGTGTTTGTATTTGGAGCACATTGTGCGCATGGGATAGATTTAGTCTGGCTGTGGCGCTGTGGGATGTTATCTCCCACCAAAGCAGTGGTGTGCTGGATACTGATAACAAATGATTACTGCTTCCCACGGGGGCCAGAGTTCATCCATTGTGCGGTCAGCTAAGGTTAATGCCCAGATCTGGGATAGTTGAAGATTTGAGACATTGTCGTCTTTGTTTACTCATAGGATATTGATGTACTAATTAAAAGACTAATGGAGAATTTCATTGGTTATCAAGATAAGAATTAACATTATATCCACCGAATGCCATACTTCAAACGTCAGTTTGAAATGATACATGAACAAAAACATCTATCATCTCTCAGAAACAATACCTTTCACACTAAATTGATATATGTAATTTATTCATTCCAAAGCATGCAGAAGATAACATTTTCTGAGCGCAATTGTCATCTTACTTTTACTATTATGCGAAAACCAATGGTGAAAAACAATTGAAATGTTACTAAAAGTAAAAATGTTCACAGGTTTCCTGAATTTCTCTGGTACAGTGTGTTCCAGAAAAGTTATGGCTACGAGCTGGTGTGCATGAAAATTGGGTGTTGTGGATGTGTGGTTTTTTCTGTGCATGTGAGTGCGTAGCTGTCTCTTAATCTGTGATTTCGTGCAGGCCACACTATGTTGCCATATTTGGCAAGGTAGGGAGACTGACAGATTGGGGTATATTTATGCCATATCCTCCGCCTGGCTGTCTGTGCATCTCTTGCGCGTCCCTTTCTTCCCTTCCTCTTCCTCCCTCACTCCCCGGCCGCTGCCACATCCACTTAACCGCCCTGCTTCACTGAGTGCCAGCAGCGGAGCTCCGAGGACCCAGGGACATTTCGCTTCCACCACCGTTCATTATCTAACCGGCGCCAGCCAGCAGCACAGGTAGAGCAGCTCGCAGTGACTCCCCACATTAATCCCGCCCACCGTTGCGTGGCCGCAGCCCCGATCTGTGGGCTGTCACCGGGCCGCTCCAGCAGGTGTCCCTGAGCCGGGAAACAGATCCCCTGACGGTATGAGGGTACACCTGGCCGAGGTGGCTGCTCACTGCTGCTCAGTGCGTCCATGCACTACCCCTGCACCATTATAGCAGTCCTTCTTTTTTTAGATGTATCTTTTTGTGGGATTGTTTTGCACCTGTATGGACAGGAGAGGGAAGAGTGACAGGAGAGTGGGCTGAACGAGAGAAGGAATGACGGTAGCATTGCACCGTAGGTCGGCATTGAATCTGGGTTGTTATGAGGCATCGCCTATGTCAGTGCTTCTCAAACTATTTGTACTAATGTCCCCCTCGCCCATATATAACTATTATAATGATAATGTTGGAATAATTAATGTGCATATTAGTTGGTGGCCAACATTAAATGAGTGGTGGAAAGACTTAGAGAGTGGAAAGACTTGTTTTGTAATCAATTGGAAAAATCAACATAACTTGTGCAGTAGTATGGAAATACACTTAATATACAGTAAACATTTTCAAAGTCGCCCCTGTACTCCTTGAAAGTACCCCTTGGGAAAGGCGTGCCCCCATTTGAGAACCACTGGCCTATGTGGTTTTTGTGTGAGTGGGTTGAGCCCTCGAGTCATCCAGCATTTCATCTTTTATCATCGCCTCAGAGTAGTTTGGAGAGGAGGAGGGAAGGGGAGTGAAGGAGGAGGAGGAGGAGAAGCCAACCTGAAGGAGAGATGAGCAGGACAGGTGTGAAGAGAGTGAAGGCTTGGTCCGGGTATTCTGGGAGAGCTGAGCCGACGCCCAGGAACAGACGCTGAAACGGTTCACACACGTCGGCGCCAGGTTGATCACAACAGAAGGATTACCTTTTTTTTTATCCTGGAAGTTCGGTTTGCCTGATTTCCTCCCAGAATTAGAAGATACCTAAATTGGGTGTTTAAATTCGACAGTGTTGTCCAATGTCATTAATATTCCAGTAGTCTCGCATTCCTGAAGGAGGAGCAGCAGGAGAAGGAAGTAATGAGGTTAAGATGGAAGAACAGATGATGTGGGCAGAATTGCACTCAGGCATCTTCGAACACTAACATGGATCCACCTGACTGGCTGCATGTAAATGAGCAGCGCTTTGGTCGCAAACACACAGATTCAGGTACGCCAGGGATTAATCGTCACGTAGCTTATGCAAAAATGCATAAGAATACACCGCAGAATAGGAAACTGAACATCACAATACATATATCTAAATGAAGCGAGAACGGCACCTTTGATCAGATGATGCATGAATTATTAATGCAGACAAAGAAATAACACGTTTTGTAACTGTAGCCTAAATATCAACGGAACTAGTATTCCAGAGAACTGTTCAATTTTAAACAAGGACGACAGGGGACTCAATACAGTGAACATGAAAGATCTGATCAGACCACTGTGAAAGCCATCTCCACCAATGCATTGAGTCTCTCTCTCTCTCCTGTTTCTCTCCATCGGCAGAACAATCTAGGTGTTGTTTTTGTGGCTCCTCTTGAACCCCCACTAGCTTTTTCACTAGCGGGGCTCGCAAGCTTATCGTCTGATGTTTGCCTTGGATGCAGCGTGACTCGCTACAGCTGGGAGAGGGCTGTGAATTGGATCCCGGGCAATTGTGCATTGGTAGCAGCGAGCCGAGGGAGCTTAGCCCTGGACTCAGTGGAGCTGAGACGCACCAGATTCAGCTGGCTCCTCCATCCACTCCATGTTTGATTGGTCTGGGCTCCAGAACAGAAATGTGACGGGTTTTTTTGTGCCTGTGGTCCACATATATGACGTGGTGGTGCCAGTCTCTCCATCTCTCTCTCTCTCTCTTTCATTCTGCTGCTCCATTGTTCCCTCTCTCCGCTCTGACTTGCTGAGGCTTGGTAAAATCAGCAGCTGTGGGGTGTGCGGCTCACATTGATTTATGGTGCATTCGTTGAGTAATGCACGTGTTTCCCAGTGTTATGATTTTGTTTTTGGTTTATAATCGAAGGGGTGCTTTCTGATACCCTTAGTAGCTAATGAAAGCCTGAGGCCACCGTCGAATAGTCAAATGTAAACCACATCACATGTACTTTGATAACCTCTTTCACTTGACCTCGATGGGAAACGTCACAAGGTCAAGGGAAGATGTAAGAGATGATTCATGAGGACTTGGGAGAAGGAAACCGCGGTGCTAAGATAATCTGACGACCTGACTATGAGACGTGGATGTTGTGGACGTGGTTCGGCCGTGGTGAACTACGATGTTCCCTAGCTGGATGATTGAAAGCGCATCCTAGGTCCTTCGTCCTGTAAGTGTTCTACACTTTTGTTTTGTGCAGGCTGTATAAACGTGGACAACCATGGGAAAAGGTTGAAAATTATATATAAAACATTTTGTACCAGTCTCAACAGTGAAACAAAACCGTTAGACTCACTTTCGTGTCCACTCATATTTGTCAAAATTGATACTAGGGCTGTAATGGTACACAAAAGTCCCGGTTCAGTACTTACCTCGGTTTTGAAGTCACGGTACGGTACAGGACGATACAGTTCATAGTTAAGGGAAACTGCTTGTTTGTCAACAACGGAGAATGGCCGTAGATCAGCAGCAATGAAATCACCAATAAACTTGGTTATGGCAGTTGCATTTCTGAATCCCCAGACAGGGGTTGTTGAATGCGTGTGCATGTTAAAGTGCGGTACGTAGACACGGAGAGCACTCTCCGTAGCCCCTCCCCGTAGCTTACGTGCGCATCCAATATTTTTTAACTATCCATCGACGCAAAGGAGACGGCAAGGGCTGGGATTAGTCCTTTAACAAAATCATCACTTCTCCAGTTGAACTCATGGACCTATTGGTTTAACTTTGCACATTATTTACTTTGTACATTGTTTACTTTGAACATTAAGGACCAATAAAACACCAAATAAGATTTGAAAAGCTTTGGAAGTTTATTTTCAACACTGCTTACATGGTTTGTAGTCAACATATAAGATTGATCGGGCGGCGAATTGCATTGCGTATCCGTCATCCCGACGGAGAACTGCGAATGCTCGAGGGGTCTCCGTAGTTACGGAGTCGGAGTAGTATACTTTGGCTAAACGGTCCGGGGGGAACTCCGACTTCAAGTTTTAAATTCCGCAACGCAAAACAAGCCTTTACATTCGCCATATTAACGCTATGTACGCCACATTTACGAACCGCGGTACACCTCTGTAACCACACCGGAGTGCCTGTGAAGGTTCGTGACAAATACGTGTATCGTAACACCTCTAATTAATACCAATTAGTATGATTGTATGAAAATAGTTGACAGTTATTATTTCATCCTTTGCTTAGTAAACCGGCAAATGGTGAGTCGCTTTAAATGCCGCTGCCACAAGGAAGTTGGACAACGTTATATCCTCACCTTCCTTAAAGAAACGAGCATTAAAGATCTCCTATTATACTACTTTTCTGGTCTTAATTTCTTAATAATGACTCCTATTGAGCAACCTGACACGAATCACAGCACAAAAAACTATGTAGATTTTCGGGAAACTCTTCCTCTCATCTGGGCGCTTTCAGCATTCTCTGTCAACACTCCATTTCGTCCTTCTCCGCCCCCTCGCCCCCCTCCTGCCAACCCCACTCCGTTGTGATTGGCTACCTTCCAGAAGACCATGTTGCAGCATTACCATACATGGAAAATCCGGATTGTTCTACGTAGATAAATCCCGGAAATTTGAACAAGTGAATCGCGACCGACGTCCCTAGTGTTTAGCGCTCTGCACAGCCACCCCAGACGGTCAGCAGGGAATACGTCTAAATGCATGTACGTCATTATTTGACACTTTAGTATGGTTAAGCATGACTGTAAATCAATGTAACAACGTTTATAGGTCATAAAAGTCGAAAAAGCATAATATGTGCTCTTTAAGAGAATCCTGCCAGCCCTTATCCTGGCTGCCATCTTTACCTCAGGGTAACTCAGTTAGGAACGTTCTAAAGAAGAAAGACGATTCGACCAGAGCCTGAGTCCTCTACTCTCCAGCTGTTTTCGGTCTTTCCAATATCCCCTTCCAATAATATGTCCTTCACATTTGGTTTGTTTGCATTGGGAGTGGTCTTACGTTAAGAAAACACACGTTTCCACTGTTAAACAATTGTAACATCCTACTGGTTCTGCCGACCGTTTAAACAACAGAGGGCAGTGCTACACACTGGTGGTGGATGAGAGGTGTCATACCTCCCCAATACACACAAGCATTTAAACTCATACACACGCATAATCACTATGTAAAGTGTTTTGGGTACCTCGAAAAGCGCTACATAAATGCTATCAATTAGGCCTATTAGGTTATTTTTTATCACTTTCCAGAGTATTCTCTGTATGAGTCAGTTAACATTTGATAACCCTATTCCTCATACTCCTCACACAATGCATTCTTCCCTTTCTAGCCATGAGGTCTTGGACAGAGAATATTATGAGTTTGGTGTAGTAGGAGATTATGATGGACGGGATCTTTGTTTGTAGACAGCACACAAAGCAGCACAGAGCCCCCCATCTCGTGGGATTCATCTGGCATCTGGAATAACATACCCAGCACGAGCACACAAAGAGATATTTGATAAATTATTCGTTGCTGTACTCAGCATGCGATCCATTCATTTGGGGTTAGCGCTCAAAGATAAAATACCGTTTTTTTTGGGATGTATTCTTCAACGACATTCAGATTGTTGCTCTCTCAAATGCCTCGCTTATTAGAGAGCATTGGAAGTGGAGGGCGGGGGTGGGAGAGAAGGAGCAAAAGCCTAAGAGAACCTTAGAATGGAAAGGCTTAATGCTATCTCTGTTCCAATGCATATCTCTGTTCTAATGCCTGTCTCAGTGGTGGCTGTCACATTTATGCAGGAGTTAAAATGGTGGCTGAGAGACAGTGTGAGAAAACACAGCTGAAATAAGGCAAAGTGTTTCATTAGAATTGTCCTGAGGATTGTAGTTATCTTTAGATCAATTCATACAAACACACTAACTCTCTCACACACACACACACACACACACACACACACACACACACACACACACACACACACACACACACACACACACACACACACACACACACACACACACACAATATACGTCCACATACACACACCCAGGCACATACATATACACACCAATTCACACACACACACACACACACACACACACACACACACACACACACACACACACACACACACACACACACACACACACACACACACACACACACACACACACACACACACACACACACACACACACATACACACATACACAGTGACATACTCACACACTCAGAATGTAAGCAATGGCTGGGGCGACTGCACATCAGACACAGTTTGACAGGAGCATGGCTGCTGGCTCATAGGGACTGTCGTTGTCCACAGAGTCAGGCAGATCTCATTAAGCACCACTCATACAGGCCATGCATACTGAGCAACCGGGGACAGTCATGCTTAGAGGAGGACTCATGGATAAAACATGAAGGTGCACCATGGAGCCCTCTGCACACGGCCCTGGGATGTTCCAGGCAGGATACTGCAACGTTTACCCTTCTGAGTGGACCGGGCCTCTAGGGCTCTCTGATGGGCTGCTCACATTTTAATGTTCAAATATCTATTCTCCATGAGCGTGAGTGCAATTAGCATTGTACCAGGAATGTTTCTGATCAGGAGACCCCCACACACACACACACATACACGCACGTGCACGTACGCCGTCGCACGCACGCACACAAACACACACCCACACACGCATGCTGTCAAAATCCCGTAAGACGCTCTCCATCTCTTTAACTGCTCTGAAATATTAATTCAATGTAATAGGCTGTTGGTATGAAACATTTAGCTATCACATTTCCATTTTATTAAACAAAGGTTTCTGGTTGCCTGCCTTTGAACCATTAGTGGTTTTCTTTTCCAACCAATAAAGAGAAGTAAACAGTAAGAAAGAAAAAGGTGGTAAATTATGTGTGTGTGTGTGTGTGTGTGTGTGTGTGTGTGTGTGTGTGTGTGTGTGTGTGTGTGTGTGTGTGTGTGTGTGTGTGTGTGTGTGAATGTGTGTGTGTGTGTGTGTGTGTGTGTGTGTGAGTTTGTGTACATGTGCGCCTATGTGTGTGTGTTTGTGTGTGTGTGTGCGTGCTCCTATGTAAGTGCGAGTTTGTGCTTGTGTGTGTGTGCTCGATAGCTCAATCCCTCAGTGTTTTTCACGCTGACTACTGAAACGCTACAGCAGCCCTCGGTGTCACACCTTCCCCATACTGTAACGCACTGCTCCAGATGATGCTCCAGCCTGGATGATGAACACACTGATGGGCCCTGTCACAGAGCAGGAGGGCATCTCGGTACCGGGACCTGGAACCACACAACGGCAGGGAGAGGGAGGAGGGGGAGGGAGGGAGGGGAGGGAGGAGAGAGGGAGGAGAGGGAGGGGAGGGGGAGGAGAGGGAGGAGAGGGAGGTGAGGGATAGGAGGAGAGGGAGATGAGGGATGGGAGGAGAGGGAGGAGAGCGAAGAGAGGGAGGAGAGGGAGATGAGGGATGGGAGGGAGGAGAGGGAGGGGTGGGAGGAGAGGGAGGGGAAGGAGGAGAGGGGGAGAGGAGAGGGGAGGGAGGAGAGAGGGAGAGGAGAGGGAGGAGAGGGAGGAGTGGGAGGAGAGGGAGAGGAGAGGGAGGAGAGGGAGGAGTGGGAGGAGTGGGAGGAGAGGGAGAGGAGAGGGAGGAGAGGGAGGAGTGGGAGGAGAGGGAGGAGAGGGAGGGGAAGGAGGCGAGGGGGAGAGGGGAGGGAGGAGAGAGGGAGAGGAGAGGGAGGAGTGGGAGGAGTGGGAGGAGAGGGGGGAAGAGAGGGAGGAGAGGAGAGGGAGGAGTGGGAGGAGAGGGAGGAGAGGGAGGAGAGGGAGGGGAGGGAGGAGAGGGAGGGGAGGGAGGGAGGGAGGGAGTGGGCGAGCTGGCTGCGGGGTGCGGAGAGGGGGATGGGAGGGAGAGGAGATGCGCTGGCTGGGAAGGGAGGTCTGGAGGTGCGGGGAGCTCATCGGATAAGAGTTGTGTGTGACGCCCAGATCATTGAGCTGAGCCGTCTCACATGGAGGACGGACGTGACCTAGTGGAGGGCCGTGGAGAGGTTTCAGGATGAGGCTGGTCAGGGTGGCAGGTGAGGTCACACAGAAAGAGGAAGGGACAGATTCAGGAGTGAGGGCGGGCTGTGTCTAAGTCACATGACCTCTTCACGAGAGTGGAGAAGACACCGCAATGGGTTCCACTGAGCCATTATCCACTGAAAGGTCAGCTAAGGCTTGTCGAGGCTGTAATCTTAATCACAAACATATTAATATTAATATCATTTAAGTACATATAAATGGCATTTGCGTGTATTCATTACCCATTTGGCCATTAAGTTAATCATGTGAATGGAATCACGTGATTAGTAGAGTGATGAGAGCCGGTGCGAGTTCACTCCTGGCTGCCGTCACTCTCTGGCCTGAAGTGGAGAGTGAGCTGATTCATTCCTCCGGCTGAGCACCACAGCGAGGCAAACACAGGTGGGCCTCGTCACTGTAATCATGGCTTCGTGACGTTTGGTTCCAGCAGTGCAACACTTTGGAAAAAACAAATAAAAAATGTCCCGCGGCCCCTGTTGGGTTCATGACTTACACCTACATAAAACCTTACTAATGTTCAGAAGTCCACCTGTGTTTCCGTGTTTTGACACCTTTGGCAGTCATTGCGTGCCCAGTGCCCACGTCTGTGTGACACACTGCCTAGCTCGAGCCTTGATTGTGTAGCATAGCTCCAGCCTCAGTCTGGCAGCAGGGGTTCAGACAGCCACGCAGACAGCCATGTGTTCGACTCCCCACGGCAGCTCCTCAGGCCGCCACCATGCAGCCAGGCACTCAGCAGCAACACCTGGAGGTAGGGTCTCCTGGGGCCTGGAGGTAGGGTCTCCTGGGGCCTGGAGGTAGGGCCTCCTGGGGCCTGGAGGTAGGGCCTCCTGGGGCCTGGAGGTAGGGCCTCCTGTGGCCTGGAGGTAGGGCGTCCTGGGGCCTGGAGGTAAGG
>NC_082390.1:19503392-19505964 GCF_031168955.1 Gadus macrocephalus | reverse complement strand
CCTACAGGGGATTCAAGAGCCGCTCTTGTCTGTCTCTCCACAGGTGTTTTCAACCTCCCCAGGTTTTTAATGGCTTCTGCTTTGCTGTTGTAGTCCACCTGTGTTAAACCCGCCGCCGCATCGCTGGCTGGTGCCTCCGTTGTAACTAATGAATGCCGGTCGTTGAACCAGGATGCTGCCGTTGAGTCATGGTGATGAGAGAGAGCCTGGCTGGAGATCAGACCCTCATGAGCTAATCGTCTCCTCTTACTAATGACTGAAGCCGATTGTCTCGGCTTCCCTCTTTTCTTTTACCATCTCCGTTAAAGATGTCCTGACAAGTTTTTTTGTGTCTGCAAACTTTCTTCCTGCGCAATAAATGGCTGCTTTTCTCCATTATCTACGAGATCCGGTTTCTCTGCTGGGCTAAAATGTCACCTTTTCCTTTTTTTTTCCCAGCTCCCACCATAATGGGATTTCGTGATTGCACGATTTCCCTGGAAGCAAGCCGTTAGAGCTCTCCCTGCACACCTACACCGTCCCCCCCCCCCCGTGACGTAGCTCCTGCGTCTCCCTGCTCTCAAAGCTCTCTCCTCCTACTACCCACAGTGAGATGCATCTCGCGCACAGGGGCTCGTCCGCCGCGTATTAGGGACGGTTGACTGGGAAAGCAAAAGATTAGTGTAAAAGTCGACTATTAGAATCAAGAAGACCAATACAAAGGCTTAATTACAGAGAGGATGACGAGAACATGGGTGATTAGGTTCTGGCAACAGCTTTGCACCCCAGAACCCCTGGGATGGCTGCGCCCGGCGCAGCCCGAGCCTGCGCTCCAGAGACGCCGTGTGGCAGCAGGTATTGTACGGCCACTGCTGCTGCTCCGCCTGTCCAATTAGTGAGCTGTCTCCCCCCCCGGGGACCCCGCTACCTTCCTGCCCGCTCCTGCCCTGCGCACGCGAGCCGCAGTCTGCACACAGCATGGCTCCCTCGGTGGGGAACACAGCTAAAAGGTGTTCTCGTCTTTTGCTTGCGTGACAGCGCACGCTCTCAGCCACGCCTCCCGAGTCTCAAAGCGGGCCCCCTCCAGGCTGCGGCTCTCTCCCTGCCTGGCTGGCTCTTGTTGTTTTTTGTGAGAGAGCGTAACGACACGCCACCCCTCTGCCTCCGCCTCCCCGCTCCGGTCCTCGCGCGCTGCTGCCGTTGGTGTACTTCTCTCCTCGACGTTTGAAAGACGTGCCGCAGAATGCCAGAGGAGAGGCTCTCTCTTTCAAGTTCGAGTGTGCTCCCACTTCTAAAGGCCGCTGATCAAAAGGATTGGCGGACCGTTCGGCCCACTTGTCGTTTTTAATGAGCAGGGCCGATCCAGCCAGCGCTTTGGTACTCTCCTCCTAATGGAGCGCTGCTACTAACTTGTGTCATCACGCAATTGCCACAGCATTATTTTTTACATGGAGCTGCAGTATTTACGTGTGGCTTGAACTTGTAGGGACATAAGGGCCGGGGGGGGGGGGGGGGGGGGGGGGGGGGGGGTGGGTAATTGTTTTTTTTGTAATCTAAATATAGCATGGTGATACAGAGGAACCTTGCCACTATGATGGCACAGTGTGTGTGTAGTCTGGTGCGGGCGTTTCAATGTTAAGCAATGGGTCCATTTATTAACATTGTCACCTGTTATCTATCAACATAAGCCCTCCATTAGGCACCGACCTTTCCTTTGTGCTGCATATTTTACACATGCTCGAGCATACCTTTGGAGAGAGTGTAGGTGTGCTGCGGTGGGAGGGTGCGGCCCGCGGCTCATTACTCCCTGCAGCACTGTGCCGCCCTCTCTAAGCGGTGCCGTTAGGTTCTCAGTGTACCTGAGGCGGGCAGCAGCAGCAGCAGCTGCGTCTGACGCAGCACACGAACCACGCGACCTTCATAGCCGGCCTCACCGCTATACGCCGACAACAGTGATCACCAAATCCCCAAAACCCACGAGCTCGCAGTTCTCTGCAGCTGCCTCTGTTCTGACTCAGACTACCTCCAGCCCAGCGTGGAATGCAGGACATCTATCAGCGCGTCACACACCGAATAAGTTAGTTCTTCCCTTGCATTTAAGGGGTTAGCCCAGGCGATGAAACTGCCCGGTTGTCAGCTCTCTGATGTGCAGCCGGTGGCCAATGGTCCGTGATCCTGACAGGTTTACAGGCGGTCTGGAGACCTCCGCCCGGCCCCATGGAGGTCAAACCGATCACTGAGCCCCATTTATCTATTGATCCAGTCCTGGAGGACAGATAGATGAAACAGCCACGTTGGTTCACTGAGCTTCAGGGTTAAACGCCCATCATTTTTTTTTAGGATACTCTAATCAGGAAGGAAGTGGCCATCTTGGAGTTGAGAATGGAGCGCTGCCTTGGGGGGGAGGGGGGGGGGGGGGGGGATGAAGAGTGCAGCTGTGATAGGCAGAGGAAGAGAGAGCGAGGGGGCGGCTTAAACACCAGCCCAGCTAATGAAAAGACCGGACAGAGTGTCTGTCAATGTTTATCATTCCCCTGTATGGAACTGCGTTGCGATGCTCCTCTCTATGAGCGTGGGGAGCAGGAATGGGGTG
>NC_082390.1:19405892-19498392 GCF_031168955.1 Gadus macrocephalus | reverse complement strand
TTACCAGTAACCAGTAAGATTTAGAAATAGTAGAAAGTTTTTTATTAATATTATGTACTATATTTTACATATATTATGTACTATATTTTAGTATATAGTATATTATACTGTAGTATAATTCTTCCATATCTCTCCTCTGTGTAATCCTGGCCCTTTGATATTTATTATTATCCATTTTACATTGCACCATGTTCCCATGACACCATAATTTGAAAGTAGATGCAGTTTAAATCTGCATTAACATGAACACTTTCATCTTCCAGCCAAATGACCAGATTACACATTGCATACTATATATCATACATATTCATATATGCAGATCAGGCGTGCACCACAGAACGCACCAGCACTCAGACTCACGTCCCCAACACATGAATGTTTAAACTTAGATCTGATGACACACTGTTGGAGGCCTGTCCTCCTTCATGAGGACAGCCTCACCCCGGGACACACGTGTGTCATTGGCTGGTGGGCCTGTGATGCCCGCTTTCTGTCATGATTCATGGACGTTTGGAGAGAGGCGTTCTGTTTTACTTTAAAAGTTTTCATGTGTAATCACAAAGTGCCCTCCCCCTCCTACTGCCCCGCGTGTTATCCCTCTGGAAGTATTATTTATGGCCACCGCCCCTTCCTCCGCCGCGGGCGGGGCTCCAGACCTTGCGGGCGGGGAGATGGGCGTAGCGCATAGTGCAGTAAATACACTGCGTGCCAGGCAGCGCTGGGTCAGTGGCTGACGGGTCCTCCTCGTCGACGCATGGCAGCTTTTATAATGTTGTTGTTTTACCCAGTTGTTTGATGGTTCCATTCCCCTTCTTATTGATGTTCATTTTTTTGTCCCATCTATAACACTGAATTTTTTATTCAGTTTGACATATTTACGGTATTTTTCTTCCTAGTTTCTTCACGCATCAGTAGTCCTTTTTCCGTGAAACATATAGCCGTCGACGTAGCGATGGCTTTATCATGTTATAGCAATATAATGGACATACATGTTGCACATGTTTCTTACGTGAGATTTCCGTAGGTGTGATTTTGTTGCCTGGTTGCCATGTTGTGCAGGGCGTGGAGGAACGTCATGAGGCACGGGTGTGGAACAGGGCTGTTTCCACGCCAGCGTGGGTGAGGTGTGGATAACATCTGTCTGAACAGCAGTAGGCTGCTGCCATTCCAACCCTGAGCACTGCTCTGAGCCCGGTGCACTGTGATGCCTCACACGGCTGTTGATAGTGCCCTGTAGGTTGGAGTTCACACATGAGGAACCCTCCATCGGCCCACAGCCACAGACAGCCCCTCGTCTCAGTTTAGGGGGTAGCAGCTCATCATAGTGATGAAGAGGAAGAGGCTAATGACCACGGCAGTAAAGCGGACGGGAATACACGGAGGTTAAAGTAATTATGGAATTATGGAGAGAGGAATAAAATGCGCTCTCTGCGTTCATCTGTGTGATATAACGGTAATGCATGAGAGTGGACAAAGACACTCTGCACCCTCACCGGTAGAGTCAGATATAAATCATATGGGGGCTCATTCTACGGCTTTGTGTGGATTTATTGTCCCCGTGAGATTAAGTGGCAGCCATTAGCTGCATGGCGAACAGGTAAAGGCATTGTTTTGACAGATAGGAAAAAGGGAGGTTAATCTAAATGATCAATCGATGATTTACTAGTTGGACGACGGTTTGAACGGCGCGCTCTTTGAGCTAATTACAGTGTGAACCGGGTAATATCGAGTGCGTACGGATACCCTCGGCTGACTGCTAATTCCAGAGACAACAAACACAGCTGGGTTTGAAGCCCCGAGTCTGCCAGTGCCCCGGTGGAGAGAGTGGTGGTTGCACTCTGTCCCCTTTGTCTCTGCGTTACACAGCCAGACCGACAGCCCTGCCTTCCCCTGTGCTGCCCGGCCCTTATTGTCCTCATCTTCTCTAGTACAGAGCGCGGGCAACATGGGGTTGAATCATAATTGGCTCGTCATCATATATGTTTGGGGATTGGTTGGGCGTTTTGTGAGCCAGGGATTAGTGTCTACCGAAGCTGTTACTCATCTTATGCGGGGACGACTGATTTAAATGGAATCAGCTGAGTTAAAGCGTTATTATTTCCGATATGTGAGGTCATTTTGTGTGCTTTTCCCTGACCTTGGAGAATATGTCTTTTTTTTATCGCTTATCTTACATAGTGAAAAATGTGTCATTTACTACTGTAGTGAATGACACCAGGGATACCAATCAAAATGGATGAAATCCTGTGCGTGTTTCCGTGCATGTGTGCGCATGAATGTGTGTGTGTGTGTGTGTGTGTGTGTGTGTGTGTGTGTGTGTGTGTGTGTGTGTGTGTGTGTGTGTGTGTGTGTGTGTGTGTGTGTGTGTGTGTGTGTGTGTGTGTGTGTGTGTGTGTGTGTGTGTGTGTGTGTGTGTGTGTGTTTGAAAAGTCACTGTGCCCAGGGTGTTTGCATCCTCCCTGGTTTCCACAAACCATCCCCCTTCCCTCCGGGACTGGCTGTCAGTCACTCCTCTCTTCTTTTCTCTTTTCTCCCTTCACACCTGTCCCCTCCGTTCCAATTCCTTTGTCTCACCTGCTGTTCCTCCATTCTCCCTCTGCTTTTTCACCTCCTCCCTGGCCCCCCCGTTCTGCCATCTCTCTCCCTCTCTCTCTCTCTTTTGTTTTTTTGTTGCATTCTCTATTTTCTATTTCCAGCTCTGTCTTCTTTAACTCTGCTGGACTCTCACTCATTCTCCCTCTGCTCCCACCTTACCAACATGTTTACGGACGTGTGAAATGATTCATGAATTTCCCCTGATAGCTTGTTTTTGCCTTCCAGAAATTGTACCTGTTTTGCTGTCACCAGAAATAGCGGTGCTCCAAACCGCGCTACATGGTTCGGGTGCTTAGCCCATGACTGATATCATTGTGTGGACTCAGTGTGTGGTTGCAAATGGGGTAAATGTTTAAGAAGTCATTTTCATTTTGCTGCCCTGAATAAAATGTTATAAAGGCAAACGATGACACATGAAATAGTGGAGTGACATGATTTGAATTAAGTCACTTTGGAGAAACGTCTCTTTAACTTAGATGACAGAGCTAATGTTTCACGCTGTACTGCCTTAGCGCAATTGACAAGTCATGGGTGAGATGCTGCTGCACTTAGACCACGTTAAAACTGACCAAGATTTGTGGTGAGCAAACATTCACTTTAGTATTTCAGCATTCGTCCATTTTGGATGAAGCCCTGTTCACACTTCACACTCTGTAGCATGTCAATTTATTTCCTTCCTCCCTTATTGATTCAAAACAAAATGGATCTAGATGTTGAGTTCATAATAATCCATTTATGAATAATGTGTTGAGGTCACACAATGGAAGAACAGCTTTGTGTCTTTTTGCACCTCTTTTCAGAGAGATCTTTTCATCCTTGTTTTTCCTCTGCAGCGCTGTACTCAACATTACTTAGTGAACCGCCTGTTCTAACCCACAGCGTAAGGCGCCTGCCTAAGAGGAGCGGAGATAAAACCAAATCGAGTCTACCTCGTATGGATGCCACGGTGGCGCTAACTCAAACCGCCGGGCTAACGCTGCCTAGATTTGGATCTCCATACACTCACACACTTCATTCATGAACGGGCTTTGCATCATTATTTACATGAGCCCAATTGGCTGTGACAACTCCTATGTACACTTGAGATGTTTTTCCCTGTCTGCAGCGTCCCCCATATTTACTGATGGCCTCTCTGTGTGTTTGAGTGCAATGAGTTGGGATGGCACACGAGGCCTCACCATAGAGGAAGCAATCTGTTTTCTTGAAACTGGTTACACCCCCCAAATCTTTAATCTAGAGCGTCCTCCCTCTCTGGGACAGACAGAGTCTTCCATCAGGAGCTGCTAAGGGAAGGACTAAGTCCCTCTAGCTGGCTGGTCTTCCAGTGCACTCTTTAGCTGAGACTGGCCAATCTCGCACCAGAGGCGTATTCTTCTGCGGAGCGGCTAGTTCTCAGGACGGGAGAACAGGGAGGAGGATGAGTTCATGTCCGGCCTGTTGTAATAGTCCGTCTCCCTGCCTCGGGCCATGAGCCTCAGACTCTCTCTCTCCCTGCTCCAGTGAGGCCACGGCAGGAAGTAACCCCTTAGCCAAGAAAAGATTCAATTGGACAAGCGGAGCCGGGGGAACGGCTCGGTGTGTTTTACTCCCATCTATTTTCTGGCACCGAGAGTCTCCTCCCATCCTGGATGTGTATCAGAGCATCACTTTGAGGGCACGGTGTGCGGGGGGGGTGGAGGGGGTGGGGGGGGGGGGAGATATGGGGTCCCGCGCTGCTCTCCTCACGCCCGTCTCTGTGGCGAAGCATCAATGGAGATTAACCGCTCTGTGACACGTGTGAAAACACCTTTACCAGTAACGAGCCTTTCCAGTAGACCACACCGAGAGGACCTCGCCCTTTTGAAGCCTCCGAATTGCCCTTATTTCCATGGTTACGGCGGATGGCGCTCTGCCTGTGGAACCGCAGGTTCAGGCGAAGCACACGAGTCACACACACCGCTCTTCCTCGAAAGCAGCAATTGCCGTCTAAATGGCAGGGTGGGTAAAATAATAATCAGTCAGGAAGGTCTCTTCACCGCAGAATCGCTTCTGAGTCTGATGAGCATAATCAGAAAACCATCAGCTAAAGGAATGATGGCGTGCAGCAGCCGAGATAATACACAGGGGGGAAGGGGGGGGGGGGGGGGGGGGGGGGGGCGGGGGGCGGGGGGGGGTCGAGATGGGGGGGCGGGTTACACTTGAAATGCACACAGTTAGACGCAGCGCTTCAAAGCTAACAGATCTGAGCTAACCTTTGTGCTTCTCTCCCCTCCTTGCCTTTTCTCTCAAGGGGAAGAGGAATAAACCTGGAGTGGAGACCGCCGACACTCCAGACTCGGCCCGTGGGCGCGGGGAGAAGAAAGCCATCAAGTAGGTGCTTGGCAACGGGCTGGACTACAGTGGTCCGGTGACATTCAGCTCCGTCCTGTCCCCACTTAAGGCCCCTTAGTGTTCAGCGCACAATTAGTAATTAGTCCTTCCCTTGATTTTAATTGAGTGAGATCTCTGGACGAAACAGGTAGAGCAGAACAGGAATGAATCGATGAATTAATCAGACCTCGTAGATTGGACTGGGATTGCCTTATCGGCCACACTGTACATGAAGGTTTGGCCAATGGGAGGTCACGGTTCTGATGTGGGCCCCAGCTCTATTGTTGCCCGCTGAAGGAGATAGGAAGTGTCCCTAAAAGCCTACGTCTGTGTCCCAGGGCTAGAGTGCTCACTTAGGGTCAACGCAGGACAACAGCAAAGGAGGTATATGCATCTGGAATTCCTGGCAGATGATTCCAGCCCTATTCCAGGATAAATATTCAGAATGATTTCGTTAAGCTTTTCTTAAAAGGACCGGAAACTATGTGGAGTTCAGTATTGGCCTGCTGTGACTGAGCAGAGTCTGTGTAGGTCAATGAGAGAAAATGTCAGCATTGTATAATCTCTTATGAATGTCCGCATTAACCTGACCAAGAACGCCTCTCCCCGCCGGAATCGTCACATTTCATGTTGGGGTGTTTGTACGCATGTCGTTGCGATCGTTCTGTGTGAAGAAAAAAATAAGGGAAATTACACCAGAACCAGTGGATTCTGGTGCTCGGGAAATCGTATTTGTTTTCATCTTATTGCTCCCTAGGTGACTTTTGTGTTTTCTTCCTCCTGGCTCCGGGAGCGACGTCTGTGCACTCTCTGCTTGTCACCCCAGCTTCGACTCCTTCTCTCCTCTGAGTGCATTGCTTGTCTCCCTCCTGCTCTGTCTCTCTCTGCCTTAACTCTCTGTGTATGACCACTGTGTGACTTCTAACGGCATCAGGGATTACTCTCACATTCTCCCTCATCTATTCCTTACATGCTCCCGTGCTTTCCCCGTACGTGGAGCAAGGAGCCGCCTCTCGCAGCGAAACACTGAACGTCTCAACCGGGAAATACGAATGCGCTTGTCTCTATTACGCTCTAACTTTATTTTCTCCTTCTGCATCTGAATAACCTCTTTCTCTCCCCCCCGCCCTTCTTAATGTGTCTCAACACGCGTCAGCACAATGTGTTTTCAGCTTCAGTGACCCCCCCCCCCACTCAATGTTCCCCTCCTCTTCCCAACATCCCTCTGTACCGTGAGTGTAAGCATGATGTAAGACATGGATGTGGCTCTATTTTTTCTTGTCGTTTACTACCAAGTCCTTGTGACGATGCCCCGGGAGGACCCCCCAGGCCGGACCCGGGCCCCGCCCCGCCCCTCTCTGCAGGAGGAGGAGAAGAAAGTGTGTCTGCTGCCGCGGCTGGCGGTCCATGGTTGTGTTGCTCTGACCTGTCTCTCTCTCTGGCCACAGCGACCTAGACAGAGACTTTTGGAATAACAATGACAGCAGCACAGAGCAGCAGAGGTGGAGCTCCTATCCGCCCAAGGAGTTCGTACTAAACATTTCTCCCTATGCCCCATACGGAGACCCTCGCCTCACGCTCAAGTGAGTCTTGGTCAAAGACTGGTAAGAGACTCCCCACCCCACCCCCCCCCCCCCCCCTCCCCATCCCCCGTCTGGCAGGGCTGTCGTGAGGCAGGGGCACCACATGCATAAATACCCTCTTCTCTCATCTTCCCTATCCTCTCATCCCCACTCTTCTCTCCCTACTGTCTCCTTACCTCTCCCCTCCTCTCCCCTTACCTCTCCCCTCCTCTCCCCTTACCTCTCCCCTCCTCTCCCCTCCCCTCCTCCCCCCTTACCTCTCCCCTTACCTCCCCTTCCCTTTCCCCTCCTCTTTTCTAATCGCTCCCCTCCCCTCTCTTCTCCTCCCTCCCCTCTTCTCCCCTTAAATCTCCTCCCCTCTCCTCTCCTCTCTTCTGTCCTCGCCTCTCCTCTCTTCTCCTCGCCTCTGTTCCTTATCTTCTCCTCCCCTGTTCTCCCTTATCTTCCCTCCTCTCTCCTCTCTTCTTTTCTTTTCCTTTCCTTTCCTCTGTCTGTCTCTCTTCTCTCCTCCTCTTCTCTCACTTCTGTCTTTTCAGCCTTCCATATGATTGAAGCCTGCAAGCATCCTCAGCAAATAATTAGGCATACCCTCAAACATTAAGATAATGTGCCTGCAAACCTTACTTAGTGTCCGCCCCCATTCCTTAATGTTATGGTTTCCTCAGAAATAGTCGATGCTGGGGGGCAGAAAATCCCTTCTATTATTTGATCACAGACTATTTGCAATGAGATATTTTAATGTCCTTGTTTTTGTTTAACCACTATTCCACCAACAAGAAGGCAGAAACTAATGAAACCGGGCATATCTACTGGGGACCCATAATCGTAACTCCTGATTGCTCAAAATCTGCACAAACATGTGAGGGTGAAGATGAAGCCGTTACAGCACCTAGCTGGAACCCGCTGGCTATAAACACTACCCTCGCAGTTCCTGTAGACCAGAATGAACCTATAAAAGGTGTGTCCGAGGCCCCCCCATTCACTGCAGCCCTGCCAGACACGCTAACCCCTTTACCTCTAACCTGTCACCTCTCTCTCCCATGGGGCGTTACCATGGAGACGGACAACCCTCTTAGCCCACCTGATAACATGACTGAGCATTAACCCCCACCTGCATCTCTGTAAACGACCTGCTTTTCGGTGCCCCGTCTCAAGTGCTGCAGTGGTGGTCTTGTGGTTGTTTTGTTTGTGGAGGGTTGACCGTTGCAGCAGGTTTATGGTCTGGTGCGGCTGGTGTTCACCTGTGGTTCACCATGTTGTGTGGCTCTCCCCCAACCTTCCCCTGACCCAGCCACCTTCTAGCACTGCACCTAAGGCACATACAAAGCAGGAGGAATTGTGTTTTAGTTTATGAATGTGATTTTGATTTTGATCTTACATGTGAATGGTACAAGGTTGTGAGGACATAATAAGACCCCGAAACTGAGAGGTTTTGCATGCATTTAAGTGAGTGTTGTGATTGTTTTTCACACAGTGGGGGGCAACACACACAGGGTGTCCAGTAAGCACCCTGGTGCCTTGCCGTGTTGTACTGGCTAAGCCGCTCAGGGGTGGGGCGTGACGTGGAATTAATAATAATAATAATAATACATAGGTTTTATATAGCGCTTTTCTCGGTACCCAAAGACTCTTAAATTGAAATTGGAATTGCCAGGAGGAATGCCAGCCGTAGATTTATGAGAGCAAAGGAAAGAGAGATTACGGTCAGAGGACTCAGGGAGAATATGAGGGCTGAGTTCATCAGGCCTTGGGCTTACGCTCTTAAAAAGTAATTTGATAAAGAAATGAGAAACCCCCAAGGTGTCCATTGATGCTGCATAAAGCCATACTAGAATGTGAAGATGTGTTTAAAAACAGTTTTAACATATTATGGCTTGTGTAATGTTATGACTGTGTAAATGGTAAATAAGGGAATGGATGGCAGATAAAGGCATACACTAGTTGATTCAAATTAATTGATGGTTGATGTCCTTGCACTGCATAAATGTGCTCCTAAGGTCAGCCACATGCGACCAGGAGACGGCCCTCCCTTCCGATCCCCCTGAGACCAGCAGCTTTCAATCTGGGGACGGACACTGGGCCAAATTTGCCAAGCAGGTTAAATATGTTGCATCAATCTTCATACTTATTATTTGCTTTTGCAGTTCAGTGGTCACTTTAATGTTTAATATTGGCGTCAGTCAATCTGTGATGTCGGCACCAATACTGAACCACCAATCGTAGAGATTGGGCGAGGGTTTACACCTCATTCATCAGAAATTCATTCAAACTCAGTTGAAGTCAAACTCACATTTTTTACAATCCCAAGGAGATTTCTCCCCATTTTCAGTGCCAGTGAAAACCACTGGCACTGAAAATGGGGAGAAATCTCACTATTTAGCAGTGTACTTCTGCTAAACGACACACGGGTTGTCAATCCATCAAATTAGACCATATTCTAACATCGAGCACGGCCAGCTTGCTTCTGCATGCTAAGCTGCAGGCTAAGGACAGCCACCTTTGTGGTTGGCTGGGTAATGAGGCCCACGTCTCAGACTGGGACGCCCTCTTGGTGATTGATTGGTGTGTACGTGCTCAGACAGGTCTATCGGTCTGGCTTATATTTGACAGGGCGGCAACCTTCACACACACGTAGAATGGCACAGGCAGGCCCCCACGCTGCTTCTGATCTCATTACAATTGCCTTTATATACAAATGGTATCTGGTATTTCCCCCCCTGTGCTGGAGCACTCTGCAGACTGCATAGTAATGGCACGTGGTCATGTCACCAGAGGGCACTAACGTGCTTTAGATTCCATCATCATTTTGTCATTGCTGATGTCGTCTGTATCCCCCAGCACATCTTAAGATAGGTTTTAGGAGATCACAGATAGCATTAGCAGCCCTGTGCGCCGCAGATCATAACTTTGACCCAACTCTTTGAAGTGCATATTACAATATGATACGGTTTGGTAGTGATGTCCATTGTCATATTTAATATGTCTTTCAGTATCTTTATCATAGCTTCATAGCAGCTGCCCAGCATATCATTATTGAAGGCCACTTTTAAGAGCTGGGGGGGATGTTTGATCAAGATGTCTGTCTGGGTGTATCCTGTGTCTGCTCTGAGGAACAGAGGGCCCTACTGATAGCAGACAGAGAAACAAAGTGCTCCCACTCGTGTTCCCTCTGACCCCTGCTGCTCCTGCTGCTCCTCCTGCTGCTCCTGCTGCTGCTCCTCCTCCTGCCAAACATGGCGGCTACTTTAGTAACGTCCCACAGGCTCCCTGTGGTGTACTCTCCTTCCTCGCCCTCCTCCACCTCCTCGCCTTCATCCACCCTTCCTGCCTCTTAGCCATCCTCCTCCTCCTCCTCCTCCTCCTCCTCCTCCTCCTCCGCCTGCTGCTCCTCAATGGACTCCTGACCCTCCCCCACCCCCACCTGCCTGTCTCTGGGCCTGGGAAGATAGCCCTCCCTGTGCACACTGTGCCCCACTGCTACTGTTCCACCCAGTCATATGGTTGTTTAATCTTGACTTCTATGTATTTGTGTGTCCCATCCTCTCTCTCCCTCGCTCTCTCTCGTTTCGACTCATCTCTCTCCCCCTCTGCCTACCCGCCCTTCTCCCCCTCGTGCATCCCTTCGTACGTGATGGTCATGGCCTTCTCTCTCTCTCCTGCCCTGTAGTGGGGCTGTTTCTGGGGGTCAGAAGGGGGCCCCGGGGGGACTGGGGGAGGATGGGGGGGGGGCTTGTGGTAACGACAGTGTGAAGAGCCTGATGGCGGGGGCGGCGAGGGCCGGCCGATGGCAGACGGTCCAGAGCCACGTGCAGTCCGGCGGCCTGCGGCCCGACAGGTGAGTGCAGACGGAGACGGGAAGAGAAGAGCTGGCGTTTCGGCTTCTCACTTCTTTTTTAAGATATTGTGCAGCATTCTGATGCCTTTGATGTTGTAAGGATAAAGGGATAAAAGCAATAACCCAACAAGATATTAACAAGACCTATCGTTTATATCAGCGACAAAGTGATTTCTGGTGAGAATGTGAATTATTTTTTCCTCATGTTAATGTCGATGGGCTGGAACGGTGGTGATGTCAATTGCCATTCGTTCTATTGCAGGCAGCGATAGGAGGCTTTAATCTTCACACATGGGGAATCAGGGGGAAGCTATCTTGTTCCAGGTTGCGTTGTGTGCCTGAGTCAGACAGTACAGAGTCAGTGAGTCCGAGTCTGAAGTCCTTCGCAATCAACATGTGATCAATAGGCAATTATCGAATATTAGCACTCTGCTCACACACTCGGGGGACACTGCGTCCCGCTGCCACTGCTCCGCGGCTCCGTGTGACACCGGCCGCCGTCATGCCCGCCGCGTCTTTCACACACACCCTGCAGCACACGCTGGCAGTCCGTCTGTCAGGAACGACGTCCCCCCCGCTCTTAATTAGACCAGTTTGCGGTAGCCGAGCTAGCGCTAGCTATAGCCGTTCCGGTCTGGATGGGCTCTCTGTGCCTCCATCTTTGAAGCACGGTGAATGACGAAGACGTCTGTTCGGCGATCTATAAAGGAGTCTCATTTTCAGTTTTTGTTCTCGTTTTTTTTTTTTTGCACCTTGTTTTAGCGCCTTCTGGCTGTGATTTCGCCCAGCGCAACACGTTCACTACCATCGCTACCTCTGTCGTCCTCTCCTCTGCTCATTTTTCTCCTTCCCCTGTCTATAATTGGATTCTATTTTCAGGCTGCTATAAGTGTCGGTGTCTCTTGTGTTTGTGTCTCGCACCCCATTTTCTCTCTCTCTCTCTCGCGGTCTCTCTCTCACTCTCTCGCGCTCTCTCTCTCTCTCTCTCTCTCTCTCTCTCTCTCTCTCTCTCTCTCTCTCTCTTTCTCTCTCGCGGTCTCTCTCTCACTCTCTCTTTCTCTCTCGCACTCTCTCTCTCTCTCTTGTGCTCTCTCTCTTGCGTTCTCTCTCTCTCGCTCTCTCTCTCTCTCTCTCTCATGCTCTTTCTCTCGCTCTCTCTTTCGCGCTCTCTCTCTTTCTCTCTCCCACTCTCACCCTTTGCGTCTTCCTTATCTTTGCCATTTCTCCCTTCATCGCTGTGGTTCTTCTTCCACCTTGTAAATCCTGCTGCAATTCTATTCTTCTCCGTTCCCCACAACCTTATCACCAACTGTCCATTTTTATTTCTGCATTGCTGCATTGTTATCACTTTTTTATGCTTTGTATGACGCCAAAGTACACAGAATGAAATCTAGGTAAACACAGATCCTATTGGATGAAGCAATGCAGTTAGGTGCAGACGCACCTAACTGATGTTACTGTCTTTCTCTCATGACCTAATTAGGCCTTGCACAGATCTCTGTGAGATGGAGGGAACATACAGAGAGACTTGTTCAATATATTGCATAGGAAGATCTTCTAGAGCTTCAATTCAAAACCGACAATGACATTGATTTGCACGAGAGAGAGAAAATGTCTCATATTGTCAGAGAACAGCCTTTCTCAGGTCTTGTTAATTCCAAGGAAAATGAGAGATAGAAGGCATTAGAGAAGGATAATGGGTCAATTAAAGAGTCTTTATGGAGAGGAGGAGTGGGAAATTAGACGATGAGGGACAGGGAGAGAGATAGTGACAGAAGGGGAGAGAGAGGCAGAGGAATGAAAGAGAGAGGAAGGGAGGGGAGATACACACATGTGGGACGCCTCAGACCTGAGCGTGTATTTAGAAGAGCAAAACAGACTTGAGGAGAAAGACAGAGAGTCAAGAGAGAGAGAATAAAAGTAGACGCATCAATGGAGTAAAGACAGAACATGGGGATCGTCCGCCAGAGTAGAAAGCCCTCAGGACTCGGAGCAGCCGGCAGCAAGATCAGCGCACGCCACGCGCCTCGCCACGGCCGCCCCGCCCCGGCCCGTGCCGCCGTCCCACGCCAGCTACTCCTCCGTCAGCAGGCGCCACGCGCCGCCTCCGCACCCGCACGCAGGCCCCTCGCCCACGCCTCGCGCACGCCCAAGTCGACCGCGGCGCGGCCGGTGAACTCGCACACGGGGAGCCTGCAGCGGTCGCAGTGCGAGGGTCCGTGGCCGGGCTACGGCCAGCACGCCGCGCACAGCGACCACTCGGCGTGCAACGTCTACTGCTACCTCTGCTACTGCTGCTACTGCTGCTGCCTCACGTTGCTCTCTGTCTCCCTCCTCCTTCTCCTCTCCCCTCCCCCCTGCGCCCCTCCCCCCTCCTCCTCCTCCTCCTCCTCCTCCTCCTCCTCCTCCTCTGCTGCTTCATCATCAAACCCCGCCTCCTCTGCTTCCTCACCCCGATCCCCCTCATGGTCATGCGCCTGCTGTTTGGATTCTCCTCCTCCGTGTCTGGGCTCTGATGGGGCCTGGAACTCCTCGGAGGTCTGTCCTGACCGCCCCTCCCCACCCCGCCTCTCCTCCCCTCCTCCGTCTTCCTCCACCCTCACACCTCTTCCCACTCCTCGCCTCTCCGCTTCGCCTGACCCTCGCCTGCCCCCCTCCGCCATCCCCGCTCCTCCCTCTTCCTCCTCATCCCCCTCGCCCCCGACCTCTGACCCCCTCCTGCACCCCCCGAACCTGTGCCGACGCCGGCCCGCCTCCCGCTCCCTGCCCTACCTGCTCCTCTGCCCTCCCAGCTTCGGGGACGAGCCTCTGTCGTCGGCGTCCGCCCTGGACCACGTTCCCTCCGGCCTGGCCCGGCCCCGCACGCTGCTCCGCCAGCAGAGCCTCCAGCAGCCCCTCGTCCACCCGCCCGTCCTAGGCCTCAGCCAGCCCCCCACCACCTCCCAGAGCCTGGGCCAGCTCAACACCGTCCCTGGCCAGGCGGGGGCTCCCGGGGCAGGGGGAGGTGGCGGAGGAGGAGGAGCAGGAGGAGGAGGAGGCGCGCGAGGGGCGTGCCGGAGCGCCCGGGGGGGCCCGGCCGGGGCAGGTGGCCCCCGGGGTCGGGGCGGAGGCGTACCCGGGCGCCCCTACGATAACCCCGGCAGCTGGGATCATATGATGGGCCAAATACGCAACCGTGGCCTCGATGTCAAGTCCTTTCTGTGAGTGTTTACCTTTTCTGCCTCTCTGTCTTCCCCATGTGCTATGACTGACGATGGATTACTTCTCTGCTTCAGTACAGTACCTGTGGGTGTCTGGACGCTCTCTGTGGTCCTCTCGTTCTGGGTCTTCTATCACACCTGACATCCAGGGAAGGATATGAGCTTGGACGCCGTTTCAATAGATTGCATCATACTCATACAGTTTTTATGTGTATGTGTGTGTGTGTGTGTGTGTGTGTGTGTGTGTGTGTGTGTGTGTGTGTGTGTGTGTGTGTGTGTGTGTGTGTGTGTGTGTGTGTGTGTGTGTGTGTGTGTGCGTGTGTGTCTGTGTTTGGGTGTGTGTGTGTTTTGGTATGTCAGTGTGTGTGTTCATACGTGTGTGTGTGTGTGTGTGTGTTTGTGTGTGTGTGTGTGTGTGTTTGTGTGTGTATGTGCGTGTATGTGTATGTATTGTGAAGCCTTTTGGTAAAGTGTGTGACAACATAATTATGCAGAGCATCTTGGCGGATGGAGGGTGTCAAAAGTTATGTTTGAAGCATATTTAAAAATAAAGTAATTAAAGATGTAAATGAGGCTGACGGGAGCAGAAGATTGTCAGCCCAGAGCCCTGAGTGGGAAGAGGATGGCTCACCATCTCATCAGAGTTATTCTCCTCAATCCAGCTCTAATGCCAGGGAGATTACGTTGCGTTGATAGCATTTCATTCCCGCTGACCATGTTTATTTACTGGATATCTTTGATTATCCATTTAAATATTTATTGAAATGGAATCTGATATGGACGTGTGCATCGAGAGCTAAGACACTTCCACGATTTCGAAGTTCGAAGTAATATGCTGCTGGGAAAATACAAAGTTGCAGCATATTGTCGCCCATTTGAAAGCATCTCTCGGTGGTAATTGTCGGATGTTTATGCTCTGCTTACGGTTGACATCTGCTAAGGTGGCTCTCAGCCCGCCTCCTTCAGAAGGCTACAGCTAGTCCTACTGATTTTCATGAGATGGAGTCAGAACAAGTCCTGCTGTATATCCTCCTGTATTTACAGGTCAGAGTGTGTCAGAGTGTTGTCCCTAGGTCTACAGGTCCCTAGTTCTACAGGTCCCCCAGCCCACAGGTCCCTAGGTCCATGTGTCAGAGTGTGGTCCCTAGCTCTACAGGTCCCTAGTTCTACAGGTCCCCCGGTCTACAGGTCCCTAGGTACATGTGTCAGAGTGTGGTCCCTAGCTCTACAGGTCCCTAGGACTACAGGTCCCCCAGTCTACAGGTCCCTAGGTTCATGTGTCAGAGTGTGGTCCCTAGCTCTACAGGTCCCTAGGACTACAGGTCCCCCAGTCTACAGGTCCCTAGGTTCATGTGTCAGAGTGTGGTCCCTAGCTCTACAGGTCCCTAGGACTACAGGTCCCCCAGTCTACAGGTCCCTAGGTTCATGTGTCAGAGTGTGGTCCCTAGGTCCACATGTCTCTAGGTCCACGTGTCAGAGTGTGGTCCACGTGATGGTACACCAAAAGAGCGAGGGTTAAGGCAGCGTGTGTAGATGTGAGTTAACCCTGAAGCATTGATCTTCTGTCCGCAGCCCCATTGCTTCTGCAATAGATTGTTGCTTCAGGCCCAAAAGAGGCGGGAGCAATGATGCATATGTGCGGACACATGTCACACTATATGTGTCAGTGTGCGTGTGTGTGTTTGTATGTATGTGTGTGTGTGTGTGTGTGCCTGCGTGTGTAAGTCTATGTGTTTGTGTGTCTGTGTGTGTGTGTGTGTGTGTGTGTGTGTTTGGTGTGTGTGTTTGTGTGTGTGTGTGTGCCTGCTGGTGTACGTCTGTGTGTGTGTGTGTGTGTGTGTGTGTGTGTGTGTGTGAGGCAGAGGGGGCACTGAACGATGAGGGATGTTGAAGGGCAGATTACATGCGTGTCCCTTCAAACCAAATCCCTTTCTACTGAGTTCTGCTCCGTCTCAGGCAGACTTGATGATCGCAAGGCAAAGTCAAAACACACATTAGCCACATAAAGCACACACGACACTGTGTCTTTGGCATTACTCTAAAGGTCATAGAGCTTCTTCCTTGCTGTTGCGCTTCCTCTCCTTTTTAGCAGAAACACCCGCGGGATGATTTATGACAGGGTGACATGGGAGGAGACATGACCTATTGTTCCGGCCAGTTCATTTCAGTCCTGGCCGTCTTTCCCTGGCAGGTGATTCACTCCTCCCCGTCCGGCTGATGTCAGAGACACCGCTCCCCTGCCCTGAAACCATCTGACCAAATGAATCTCTCCTGGTCTCCGAGCCGTCTTGGCCGGGAGTCAGGCCTCTTAGGGTGGGCGTCGTTAAGGTCCCCCCCGTATCCATCTTCCTGCCGGAGTCTTCGCTCTCTCCGCTGGAAGCGTTTTGCCAATAAGGCGGAGTGTTAACACCCATAGTGGAGTGTCACTGGGAGGAGGAGGAGGAAACCAGCAATGAATCTAATTTACAGTTAGTTATTCCGTAACACGCCATTAACCTTTAAGTGGTATAACTTGGACATTATCGAAGGGTGTGAGATGGTGGCGGGGGTGGGGAGGGGGGGGTGGTTATGATGCGCCAGGCAGTATATAGAATGTAAAGTAGACGGGCGATCCATATCCTTAAGCAGTTTTTGTATAGTGTGAGATATGGTGAAAGGCATAATAAAAGGGAGAGAGGGGAGGGAGAGAGGGGAGGGAGGGGGGGAAGGAGGAGAGGGAGAGAGAGGAAGGGACGGAGCGGAGGGGGGAGGGAGGGGGAGGGAGAGAGGGAGGGGAGGGAGGGAGGGAGGGAGGGAGAGAGGGATGACTTGAAAGCAGATGATGGGGATGAAGAGAACAGGAGAGAAACATATATATATATATATATATACAGAAAATATAAATGTCTATAGATATAATATTATTACTAAGTATACATATATATGCACACAATACTACACCCAGATAACAGAGGATAAATGTGATGAGGGAGGGAGAGTGCTGGCCCAGAAACCAGTGACACTGGGAGAGCAGCAGGAACACCTTGACTCAAATAGAAGCAGTTAGTCCAGATTTTGCTAATGAGGCTTAATTAAATGTTCACTCTGGAGAAACAAGAGGTAAGTCTAGAGGGAAAGATTAAATAACTGGATAAAGAACTGTATTTGGGTGGCTGTGTTTGTGTGTGTGTGTGTGTGTGTGTGTGTGTGTGTGTGTGTGTGTGTGTGTGTGTGTGTGTGTGTGTGTGTGTGTGTGTGTGTGTGTGTGTGTGTGTGTGTGTGTGTGTGTGTGTGTGTCACAATGCGTACATTTGCTTCTGTGGTGTGTGCGTGTTGGCTTGTGTGTGTTTTGAAATGTAAATGTAAAACGTAAACGTGTGTTTCTTTGTCTCTGTGTCTTTTTGTGTGTATGTTTCAAGTGTGTGTGTGCGTGTGTAAATTGGTGCACGTGTGTGAGTTTGTGTTTTGTTGCTGTATGATGGTGAAACAGGCCCACTCCTGTGCTTTGTTTGCGTGCCAGAGGGAGGGAGTGTTTGTGGTTGTCATTGAGCGGTGTGTTGACGCTCTTTGTTTCTGCATTATTCATTGACATGTGTGTCTGTGGCAGCGCCGGCTGCTGAATATCAGCCATTAACTCAGAGCCGTTTAGCACGCTGCAATTGATGTCCTCATGACATGTTGGGAAAGCATATCTGCTCCATCTTCGCTTCATGCCAATGACACCATGGCGGTTATATAAGGAAGGGCTTTCAGGCCCACATCATCTTCATATCCTTCCCTGAATCAGAGGGTCTGTTGTTTACTGGTGTGGTAGCCATGCTTTTGCCCTTGCTGCCAATGTATAATGTGTCTACATATGACCTCTCCTTCCTTCCCTGCACCACATCTTCTTACTCACCCTGGTGCCCCCCCTCCCACTCCTCTTCCTCCTCAACCGTCTTTCCTGATTCCTCTCCCCCTTGCATCATCTGTTACGTTTTTCCTTCTTCTTCCCTTTTTCTTATCCGTCTTCTTCTTCTTCTTCTTCTTCTTCTTCTTCTTCTTCTTCTTCTTCTTCTTCTTCTTCTTCTTCTTCTTCTTCTTCTTCTTCTTCTTCTTCTTCTTCTTCTTCTTCTTCTTCTTCTTCTTCTTCTTCTTCTTCTTCTTCTTCTTCTCCCCCTCCCTCTCCCTCTCCCTCTCCTCCTTCTCCTTGGCTGTTGTCTCTTGTCCTGTGTCTTACCTGTGTCTCTGGTGTTTTGGGGAAGCCAGTGAGGGGAAGATGGTGGTGCTCTCGCTGGCCATCGGGTTGGCTGAGCAGGACGACTTTGCCAATATCCCTGACCTGCAGGAAACAGCGCAGGCAGCTCCAACCAATCAGGAGCCCACTCCTCCGGACAAGAGGTACCAAGCGAAGCGATGAGTGCCTGGCGTGTGTGTGTGGCCGTGCGTGTGTGGGCTTGTGTGTGTGTGTGAGTGTGTGTGTGTGTGTAACTGGAGAATATCTGCATGTGAGGAGGGAGAGATGACAGCCTTTGAACTTATCAGTGAAATTTGACAGAAAATAACAGGATACGTATCAGTGTTTTTTCTCAATACCAGTTTTACGGAACAGCTTTCTAGCGCCCTTCAGTGAGTCATTTCTCTGGGAAGCATTGGTCCACAGGATGAGGGAAAGCAGGAGAACAATCAGCAAACGTGTAGACAATCTGGTGCAGAACATTCACCTCTGATACGACACTCTGTAGAAGGAAGGAAGCAGTTCAGATGCCAGCTGTACGGCACCTCGTAAATCACTGCAATGAGATTACTACCAGTGCTCAAGCTTTGTTGGCCGGTGAAAAATACTGGACAATCAAATGAAAGAGTATTGCCTTGCGTAGTGCCATTGTCCTCGTGTCCCTGCCATGCTGTAGGGCTTGTTCATCACAAGGTCACGTTGCAACGACCGCTGCCATTTTGGGAGCATAGGCTCATATAAATGTACAGTAAGTTCCTTATGTTAGAAGTAATGTTGTTTTGGACAATGTTTGCTATCTACTCTTGAAATGATGTGTCGTGGTGAGACATTGTTTTGTTTGAAACTGCCAAAGTGTTTCTCATGCAGGAGATGGCAAAACCCAGAATATATTTGCCTTTGTTATGGTATATTTGAGTTGATTTAGCAATGCAAAGTACTAAAACTCTCACAGAAAGCCCACGAATCATTGTGATGTTCAAGCCCTATTCCTGTCACATTCTGCCATCAGGCTCCCTCCAACCGTTACCTCATCTCTGTGTTTGCGTTCCACGGACCTCCTCCCTCTGGTATTTGTAGTTTTTTCCATGCCTGCCCTCCCCTCCTTCCCTGTTCCTTGCTCTCCCCTTCCCCTGCTCATTAGCCTCCTCTCATCCTCCCCGCCTGGCGTCCAGGCGGCTCTGGCGGGCCCAGAAAGCCCTCCTCGTTATCCCACAACATGTTAGTCACTTACACAAACATGCAGCTAAAAATACATCCTTCCCTTTGCCAGCTACCCGCCTCACACGCTCGCGCAGGCACATGAACACACACACACACACACACACACACACACACACACACACACACACACACACACACACACACACACACACACACACACACACACACACACTCGTCTAAGTGAAACACACGCACACACCAAAGAGGACCTGATTATTTTCCCTCCAATATTTCCAAGGATGGATCCCCTACATCGGGCTTGTTTTTGGTTACTAGAGAACATCGATGAAGACGAGTTTCTGCCCAGAATGTGGTGTTTATAATTGGTGGTCTTTAGATATATTTTTCAAACACGTAAATAGACACAAACCTTGAACATGCATCCCAGAGCCCAGGTTTATGTTCTGTTTTTTTTCCGTTCCCTTCGGATGCTCGTTTGAGGATGTCGTATCGTTCAGCACAGAGTCCATTTGTGTGTTCGGTCCGATTCAAGGCTAAACGTGACACACTTGATTTCCCTCTGCGCTCCAATCACAGCATTTCAGACTTACTGGGACACTGTGACCAATCAGAGACACTTTGGAGATGTGTAATAGGACTCCCATCCTTGAAATGAAATCGCGGTACTGAGTCGAACAAATTCTGATTCGCTCGTCCCACCAATTACTGTATGGTGTTTTATCAATTTGATGCCTCCTTTATATCTTTTGTCTGGTTTTAAACTGCTCCCTGTTTCCCCAGAACATCAGCGTGCACTGAGGCGTCCGTGGCACGGTTGACGTCATGCAAACAGGCCCTCTTCCTGTGGCCGTCCGGGGACTTTTAATGATGCACCGTGGAGAACCGGCTTAGACCGTGGCTTCCACTCAGGGCCAGACATCCCCCCAGAACCACTGCCTCGCTCATTTAAATGAGACTTGCAGAGTTGAGCTGTTGGTCAGCCACTCCTGCAAAACCCATTTTGATGTGTTTCTTTTAGGATTTTTTTCACACAGAACTGATTCAGGCTTTTCTAAATCCCTTCAATTCCACGCAGAGTTACAGTTCATTCTAACGAGTCTTCGTTTAACAATTACTCTAATTGTAAAATTGGGATAAGTGAGAAAACAATATGTTTCTTCCCAATGCCGTTATGCAATTAGTCTCCAGAGTACAGAAAGTGTTCTGTGTTAACCTGGGAGGTGAATTCTTTCATGT
This sequence comes from Gadus macrocephalus, assembly GCF_031168955.1. Classification (NCBI taxonomy): domain Eukaryota; kingdom Metazoa; phylum Chordata; class Actinopteri; order Gadiformes; family Gadidae; genus Gadus; species Gadus macrocephalus. The sequence continues at coordinate 19,478,217 of NC_082390.1, read as the reverse complement.
CAAATCAACCCACATTGGTAGAGGACAGAAGCCTTTTTAAAGTGGTGGCTGTGGATTACCCGGGCCTTGGTTTAATGTCACTAATCCAGGACTGAATGACTGTCAGCCTGAGATGTGTAAAAGAGAGGAAGTCAGTTTTCGGCGGGAGGAAAGGGGGATAAAGTGAAGCCATAATGAGGGCTTTGATGGTTTCGCTTCCTCTGCTGAGCAGTGTATTCCTCCTCTGAGCTGTTAATAATTCCACTTGAAGAGCTCATTGTTGTGTTTATTTAATGACAAATTACAATTCCAAATATATGGTAAATGATTTAGCCACACTCTAATGGCGTGGCTATATTTAGCAGCGTTTCATAAACAGTGGATCCAACGGACGGCCCTTGGATTAGAGATGCAAGGTGTGTGTGTGCCGTGAGCCGGGTGAATAGCATCTCTCCCGGTGTCGCTGCTGACTATTCAGATGTCTGGCCATGATTTAATCAATCACTGGTACGCTGCGTTGCATCTTCTGAACAGGGCTCTCAGCCATGTCTCCATCTGGAGACAAAGCTGCTGTTACTAATCCACCAGCAGCAGCAGCAGCAGCAGCAGCCTCCCTCTCCTCAGCCCTGTCTTCACAACCTGCATCCTCCATCATGCGTCCTCCATGTGCCCTCCCACAGCCTCTCCTCCATCCTACCACTAACAATGCGGCATGCTTTCAACGCTGATTGCCTTGATTTGGAAACTTCCGATTCTGATGCATTTGCACCTAAAAGTTAACATTTCTCTGATATCAACTTTTGGATACAAAAATGTATTTATTGTTATTATGTAAATATGATTATGAGAGAGAGAGAGAGAGAGAGAGAAGAGAGAGAGAGAGAGAGAGAGAGAGAGAGAGAGAGAGAGAGAGAGAGAGAGAGAGAGAGAGAGAGAGCAAGGGAGAGAGCAAGGGAGAGAGAGAGAGAGAGAGAGAGAGAGAGAGAGAGAGAGAGAGAGAGAGAGAGAGAGAGAGAGAGAGAGAGAGAGAGAGAGAGAGAGAGAGAGAGAGAGAGAGAGAGAGAGAGAGGAGAGAGAGCAAGGGAGAGAGAGGCTTCTGCACCAGAGCTAGAAAACATCAGGAGGAAGGCAAATCCTCGATGAGATTGCCTCCCGTCAGCCTGTAGCTTTAGCAGTGCGTATTGCTTCATTATGGCTCATAATTGAAGGCAGTCCAAACAAACCGACAATTATGCCGAATGACCCCCCGAGAAGGTGGCCCCGCTCGGCACAGTCGTTACACTCCTCTGCTGACCTCGCGAGCGTGGGCATTGCTCGATGGCCCCGGCGTGGCCCCTGCCGCTCCGGTTCTCCCTCAGAGAGCTCACAGGGGGACTCTAATAGCTCTGTTCCTCACAGTCACACTGGGCGGGGCGGGGGCGGGGGGGGGGGGGCGGTCGCTTTAAAGCAGCGTCAGCGCCTGCAGCGCTGGCTGTGTTGGGAGAAGGCAGCAGTGGTAACATTGTGTTCCCTTGTTTTGACTGCAGGCCTCTTCTCCTTAATGGGGACGTTGGCTTCTGGGGGCCTCCCATAGGTTGGGAGCTCAGAGAGCTTAATTGGCTGCTGGACGACTGGAGCCGGCGTGGGTTTGTCTTTGAACTCGTGGAATGGTGGATGCATAGGTTCTTGACTGTGCCTATACTGGGAAGGCAACTGTCCATGGATGAAGAGAGATGGGATGTGGATGGAGAACGGGGGATGATTCCCTGTGGCGCGCTAACGCGGAGGCCATTTGCCCGCGGCCTTTCAATTATTCATCCATGCACATTGCGTAATCCTACGAGCCAGTGAACGCGGGCTTGTTTTGGTATTATTTTATCCTCAGATGGAGATGCCCCCTGCCTCAATGATATCACAACCAAAATATATTGGCAAGTTCTGACAATGAAGAAGGAAAGGAAGGCGGAGAGGAAGAAATCACACTGCAGATGGTTTGTTTGAAGCCAGCACTAATGATAACACTCTCATTTAATAGGTGGTGTGTCTCTGCCAATAACGTCTTAATCAGACGACGGTGGGTTCATGCAGAATTATATAATGCAGGGTGTTCACCGCCGGGCTGGCGTAGCCTAACAACGTGCACGGACATGTACGCCTGTTTGCATCCACATGAACAACAACAGGGAGAGAGAAATGTCATCTAAAATTATGAGTTTTGTCGTCATTAATGGCTCGATGGTCTCCATGACATTTCTCCCTCCCTGCTCTCGTCCATGTCGATGCAAACACACATGTACAGTATGGTGTGAAATGTCATGGAAGATGACGTGGGGATCTTGCCGTCATTGATGTGGCTCGATGCCATACACACAGGCCTGTAAACGTGGAGGTGATTGTGTTTGCTCTGTTGGCCTCCTATAGGGCTCCTCCTTTCTGCGCTAGCCTCTCCCATGACTTCTGCCCCTGGGGTCTCGGCATAAGATCCCCCCCCCCCCCCCCCCCCCCCCCCCCCCCCCCCCCCCCCCCCCGGGCCAAATGCTCCCTGCAGCAGCCACGCTTACTCACGTCCACATGCTAGGAGAATGAAGGGGAACGAAACAGGCAGATAAAGTGGCACACACACACACACACATAAACAAACACACATGCATATGCCCGAATACACACATAAACACACACATATTTAAACACACACACACACATACATATTCCCGCACACACACACACAGACACACACCCACATAATCACACACACACAAACCCATACCACATGCCCGCACCCACACATAAACACACACACACACACACCACACACACACACACACACACACACACACACACACACACACACATAAACACACACACACGCACACACACATACACATGCCCGCACGCACACATGCCTGCTCACAATATCACATAAACACACACATACATACCAAACAGCACGTACAAACATACGCAAACAAAAATAAGCATGCATACACATTCATACGCTCACATGTGTTTACGCACACACACATATGCTCAGATATCCACACACACACACACACACACACACACACAGAGACACACATACACATACGAACACTCAAACACTCATCCATGAGTACGCTGCATAGCAGATAGGGTCAGAGATCACGTCCATTCTCCTGGCAGGAGAGTGGTATATAGGCCGTGTTTATCCCCTGGTGCTCATCCATGCAATGTTGTTGTTGTTGTTGCGCTGCAGAAGACACTCTAGTCAGCAGGTCGCCGATGCAAGTGCACATCCCCCCCGCTCCGCCGCTCCGTAGATGGACGGTGATGGCGTAGGCCTGGCTATTAGCAGTGTTAACCTGAGCTCCACGGAATACAGGAGAAACAGGTGTGCCAATCTGCCGGCAGCGGCCTCAGAGGCAAACCGGATTGAAACGGCTATTCATAATGTCTGCCCGGTTTGAGTTGCTGCGTTTAATGGACTTTTAAAACATTGATTTACTTATTTTTAGAAGGGAGGATTTTGTTTTGGCGGGATTCACCAGAGCGCTGATCAAAGTGTCCCGGCCGTTCCCTCAGAGGGGAGGCGGAGGGAAGAGAGAGGGTTGATCAGAAGCACCACATCCTTTAACTCCACTCCCTTACTGAGTGGTCTCACCAGGAGCCCTGTCCACCCAGTTAAACGTTCCAGGGACAGGAGCGGCGCAGCAGCAGGGCGCTGGTGGTGTGTGCTGTGCATTCTGATGAAGAACAGGAGGGAGTCATGCCCGTCCACACGGACTCAGAGGAAAACACTCGTCGTTCATTTGTCAATTGAACGATTTGTCTCGCTGCATCGACACCGGCGTCCTACTGCAGCTGGCGGAGGACGCACTTCAGCGCCCCGTGCCTGTTCCACCTCAACACCGAGTTAAACAAATACAGCACGACTCCGGAGCCTGGCTCCCGCCCAACGCGTGCACGCTGCAAACCCGGGTAAAAAAAAAAATATTGATCCTCGTCGGTGAGGTATTTTGGGCGGGCTTGTTTCCCGGGGCCGCCGCAGCCGGAGCGAGACAGAGAGCAGAGCGTGTGCCGGCCCCTATGTGCTGTCACATCATCAGGGCTCAGTGCTGCAGTGTGACCAGCGGCTCTGCCCGCGTGGTGCGGCCGCCGCATGCGCCGCTGCGCCGGGCGCTGCCCGCGTTACATAAGGAGAGCTTGGCTTCGCCGGCTTGCCGCTGCTCTCTGCATCACCGTGCCCCGATGACAAGGACGCACACATCTCATCTCAGGCAGCGCCGCCGAGAGACCGCGCTCACATACGACAGGGATTCGGCTGCAGGGTGTGTGCGTGCTTGTGTGTGTGCATGTTTGTGCGTGCATGTGTGTGCGTGTGTGTGTTTGTGTGCGGTATGTTGTTGTTGTGGAGGGGTGGGCATTATGGGTGTGTGTGTGTGCGAACAAGGTGATTCTGGAGATGGGCTTTCTCTGTCTCTCGCGTCTCTCTCCAGCCTCGGAGTGGAGTCTCACCCCCTCCCCCCTCCCCCCCTCTCCCCCCCCCCCCCCACCTCCTCCTCCTGCGAGCTGCTGGCTCCCCGGTCAGGTAACAAACCAAACGGATAGTATCACAGGACGGTGAAGCTCCACCCCCCGTCTGCCTCCGTACGTCCGTCCATGTGTGTGTGTGTGTGTGTGTGAGGCTCTCACCCGTACCTGTCATATATCCTACCTTATCTTCTCAATGTGTTCTGTGAGGTTATTCTGCCTGTTTGCTGCCCTCCCCTCCCTGCTCCCCTCCCTGCCTCTCCCCCCTACAACCAGCGGACCCCCCCCCCCCCCTCTCCCCCCCAACGGGACCAACCCCCTTCCTGCCAGGGCCCCCCCGCCTCACCACCATCGCTACCCTGTATGTATGGTCTGTGTTTCTGGAGCCGTTGCTATGCCAACACCCCACTTTTCCTGCTTAAAGTTTTTTTAAGAATACCCAAAAAATGAAGCCCAGCCTGCCTTCTACTGGCTGCAGGGGACAACTGCAGGCCGTGTGCCCAAAACGAACGCACCAACACACACACACACACACACACACACACACACACACACACACACACACACACACACACACACACACACACACACACACACACACACACACACACACGCGTGCATACAAAGGGAATTCAAAGAAACGCATAATAAATAAATAAACAAGAAAAGTTTGAAGTTTGAACGGGTTCGACTACTTTGAATATTGAGCATTGATTGATCGTTGATTATTCGCTTAATATAACAAATCTATATTTCTTAACATTTACATCCAGACATTTATAAGAAGCTTTTATCTAGGACTTACAAGTGAGGCTGAGGACATTCGAAGCAAACAACCCAAAACTAGAGTAGCTACACCCTAAAAGGCGAATGGCTGCACGGCCTAGTTACACCAAAAGAGCAGAGCAGCAGGACTCAGACCTCCTCCTCTGCCTCCAGGTACAGAGCATCTGGGCTGGTGCTGTAGAGCCGGGGGGAGAAGGACACCCTGAATGCACCAGCCCTCACCTGAGAATGCCCCCCACAGCTGAATGGCGCATGATGGACGAATGATGTGTGAAGACTCCCCCTCCTCAGAACACAGGGGGGCGCAGCAGCAGGAGGAAGAGGAGGAGGTCACCTCCCTAGACTACCACCTCTCCCCCTGAGATTAGGGCCACCCTTTGGTGATGAGAACAACAAACCAAACCCCCTAGGACCCCGCCCTCCTTGTTTGTTTCCGATGTCTCTTTTATTTTGTTTTATTTGAGTCAGCCTTTTCTGCTCTTCTTTTGAACTCGTCCCCTGCAGTTCAGTCTCTGGGTGAAGTGAGCACGCATCCAGCCAGTGCAGTGACCCTCCCTTGATGACTGCCACAACTAACAGAGGAGTAGTCTCCCTCCCCCTCCCCCCTAGAGGTGGTTGCCCTCCCTCCTTCCCCCCCTCTGGCTGTGGTTTATCTGCCGATTGAAACGCCCAGAGTGATTGTCTGTGTTCCCTTGTCTTGTTTGCTTGCCTCCTCTGTCTGTCTGTGTGTCAGTATATCCCCCTCGCGGTTCTGTCTGTGTCTTCTGCCACAAATACTGGACAAAAATTAAACTCATTGTTACGTTCACAATCAGTCCTCGTCAAATTTAAAATCCTGGTGCCAGAGAAACGTACGGTCCAATCCACAGAAGGCCCATTTCCTCCCCGTTGGGAGACCAACACACGACATGCTGGCCAGACAGACAGAGTTTCTCAGGGGCTCCTCCTCCTATTCTGACTAAGCATTGCCTTCACTCTTTGAGTGACAACTTGCATATTTCTATATGATGTTGCCACATTGATTCCAATAGCCAGATATGTGCTTTGGCCTGCTGTCCCTAAACCCACACTTTTACAGTGTTGCTAGATAATTACAGCAAAACAAAGTGGGGTCGATTATGAGTCATGTAATTTGAAGGGACGTAAAAAAAGTATTTCGCAACACTCTAAATGTGCACATTCAATTATTTTTGTAATTTATATTATATTTATATTCTATATTATTCTGTTTTGGTATTATATCTGAAACAATTTTTTTGTGTGTTTTCAGTTATGTTCATTAAAGATGAATGGTTTCTTCTCTCTTCTCTCTGGTGTTGATCAATGACGGTGTCTGTACTTACTTTATGTTCTCCGCTCTGTTTCCTCTCCTCAGCATACGTTTGCCCTTCCGTCTCCTGTTTGATATATTCTGTATGTTCTTTTTTTATGTTTGTCATTTCATTTTATTGTTTGATACTTAAGACTGAACCAAACTAAGTCTCTATTGTGTCTTTCTTCCCTATCTTTTTCTTGCAGCTCTTTCTTTGTTAATTCTCTCTCTCTCTAACATACTGGTATTTGTGAAGGCCTTCTGTTTTGCTTTGGGTCTTTTCTCTGCTGCCCATTGCTGTATTAATGCGCTCTCTCTTCTGAACAGAATATGCTTTCTAACTCTTGCCTGTTTTTTGTCCGTCCTCTTCCTTCTCATGTCCGCGTTCCTCTGTCCATCCTCAGTCTGTAAATGGCGTGTGTTTCGCTGTGTTATCTCCTGTCCTGTGTATCTCTCTAACTCTTGGTTCTGATGCCTAACAGTGTTTCTCATCGCCTCTTCTCGTGCCTTGACCCGTGTGCTACTCAGTGCTCTCTCTTCAGTGGTGTGTCCGGTGTCTCACATCGCATTGGTCACACCTTGTCAATCCTTCTTTCACCGCTTTCTGACTCTTAACTTCATTTTTCATTTCTTTCCGTATTCTTATTTGTGTATTATCTATTCTCTATTGTTGCTATTGTGGTTGTTGTTGTTTTTCCACTGCTTTGAGAGATTGCCTTTGTGGTTTTAATGACATTGAATGTAGAGGCTTTTCTCTCCGGATGACTAACAGGAAGTGGTGTTTTCTTTAACAATCTTCTAGGACAACACCCAGCAATGCTTAAATGTTCCTCCAAGCAGCAGATGCTGCTGCAAGGCCCCTGAACCCTCAAACATGTCTGTTTAATTTCATCTCTTTAATTAGTGCGCCTGGCTGTAATAGTCAACGCTCTCACACATCCATCAAACTGCAGATTCTGTGAAATGAGCCGCGACCCCCAACATCTGTCCCTGTCCTATATGTGTTCTGTACCTGTCAGCCCAGAACAACGTGCTGTCACACGTATATATGTGTCGTTATACATGTGTGTCCTGTATAAATGTTCAGAGTGCATAGGGGGAGACATCATGTATGTTATAAAGAATATCAAATGGTGTCAAATGTTTCGTCTCTTTGGGTGAAACGTGTCTCTTTTGGATGCTTACCAAAAGTAGACCTCTGTAGAGACATCCCCGAATCGAATCATCGCTCAGAGTGGCTAGACGCATGAAAAAACCCTTAATTCGGGTGCCCACTTTTCATTCGGGTGAAGAATTTGGCAGCGGCCCCATCTTCAACTTACACGTAGAGGCAGCTCAACCTCCAACAGAACCCCCCAACCAGATGCAACCCTGAACTTAATGTTTCACTTGTGGGAAAATGGTACAAAAAAAAGATGCAGATTCCCCTTTTCTTTTGTATTCTTGGGATTTTCTTTCCACTCACCCTATCTCTATCTGCCTCCATCTCCCTCTCCCTCTTTGGATGGTAGCTGGTCAGCGTCGCTCTCACCACCGCCCTGTCCCGGCACCAACTGCTGTCTGTTTCCTCTCCCTCCTCAGAGGCAACAAGCCAGTGAACAGCCCCAAGGGCCACCCCCCTGATGCTGACGGGCGTTCCTCTGTCACAGACCTGGCCAACTCTCTTACTGGAGACATGGTGATGGTAAGACCCAGCCCACTCCACCTACCCTCCACCCCCCCTCTCACCCAGCGCAGCACCCCTTCACCTCCATCACCCCTCCTCCCCCTCGGACCAGCCCTACCCTCGTACCCCACGACCCACACCTGCCCCAGTAATCAAAGCGTGGGCCCCATACGCCGGGGCCCCTGTGTCAGTCACCCTCCATTACCACGCTCAGACTGCTGAGCCACGCACGGCCGTGCTAATGGGAAACCCAACAGGTGCGTAAGGAAAGCCAGCTCCTGAGAATGACAGAGGCAGCATTTCAAAGAAGCAATCAAGTCAGGCGTTGCGTCACCGGTGACTCACGCTGTTGTGATTTAGTTTGGGTGTTAGAAGGCGGGTTCACGTTGACCGCGAAAATAACAAATAACACTTTGCCGTGCGGAGGGGGAACATACCACAACAAAGACCTCCGTTACAAGGATTAGAAGGAGCAAAACTTTCAAGCACAAAGGTGACTCATCGGTGACTCAAGGAGTCTTTAGGACTATAAATGAGATGGGCGATATGCAAAGCGTCCCTTTGGAAGTGTCATTAGTGCAGTGTTGTCTGAGCGGATCCCACTCTAAATGAGCTTACACTTTTTGGGTTTCTTTCTCTCTCTAACACTCTTTATTCCCCTCCCCATCTGGCAGTCTAGTAGAGAGGGAGTGAGATGAACAGCAGAGGATAAAGGAAGTGTAGAGAAAAAAGGTTTAGGGAGGAAGGGATGGGGGTGGTGGATGAGCAAGAGGGAGAGCCAAATCAAAACGGGGTGAATACAGCGGCAAGTCAAGGATGTCAACCATAGTCTCTCTCTCTCTCTCTCTCTCTCTCTCTCTCTCTCTCTCTCTCTCTCTCTCTCTCTCTCTCTCTCTCTCTCTCTCTCTCTCTCTCTCTCTCTCTCTCTCTCTCTCTCTCTCTCTCTCTTTATCATTCTCTCTCTCCTGACAGAGGGGGACTGTCTCTGTCTCTGTCTATTGGGTTTCATCAGATAAGAGCTTTTTAGGACCTTTTAAAGCAAGGGAGAGTGTCTGGGAGAGAGGGAGATAATGGGAGGTCTAGAGCTGCCCTATCTTCAATCAGGGTTCCTGCTGCCTCTTAAGAACATCAGTCGTGCAATTAAACCCTCGCCGTCTGCTTAATGTCAGGCCAATCTCCTTTTGTTCTGCAGCCTCATAAAATGAGCGCTCTGTGCCGGCATCTCGCTGCGAAAACATGTGTTTTGTGTCGTCCCGATACCAGTGTCGCTTTGAGAAGGTGTGTGTGTGAGAGAGAGTGTGTGGGAAACGAGATCACAGTCCTTCAGTCAACACGCGGTGTCCCGCCCCCGGCTCGTTTCAGCTGTCCCCGGGGTCCGAGGAGGACGACGGCGAGGGGCCCGTCAGCGAGAAGCTGGGCCGCATCCAGTTCAGCATCGGCTACAGCTTCCAGGACTCCACCCTGACCGTCAAGATCCTGAAGGGCCAGGACCTCCCCGCCAAGGACTTCTCGGGCACGTCGGACCCCTTCGTCAAGCTCTACCTCCTGCCCGACAAGAAGCACAAGCTGGAGACCAAGGTCAAGAGGAAGAACCTCAACCCCCACTGGAACGAGACCTTCCTGTTTGAGGGTCAGTGAGTGATGGGAGCGCTGGTGGGGGTACAGCCCCCCTTACTGTTGGAGCACGCATACACACAAACACAGACACACACACACACACACACGTACACACACAGGCACGTATACACGCAGCTAAAGAAACACACACACACACACATACCCCCACACGTGTATAAATGCACGCACCCACAGACACACGTGTGCACTCACGTACACAGAGACACACAGACACACACTTCCTTACTCAAAAACATGCAACAGAAGCAGAAGAGCAGGTACTGTCTTCACGACAGCCATTGTGAAGCCAGAAGCCATTCAGGAACTTAAACAACCCCGGCTTTGTTCCCCCCTCAGTGCACTCATGATACAAGGCGCCCATCCTTGTCGTTCAGCCCCTCAGCTCATTGTCCCTCGCCCATCAATAGCTGGCCTCTCGATGCACTCTGTCACAGCCCGTCTCCTTCTGTCCCCCCCCCCCCCAGGGTTCCCGTACGAGAAGGTCCGGGAACGCACCCTGTACCTACAAGTGCTGGACTACGACCGCTTCAGCAGGAACGACCCCATTGGGGAGGTGTCCATCCCCCTCAACAAGGTGGAGCTGGGCCAGATCAAGACCTTCTGGAAGGAGCTGAAGCCCTGCATGGATGGAGCGGTGAGTTTGGGGGATGATAGGCGGTCAGGTGGGGTGTAGGGGAGGGGGGGGGGGGGGGGGGGGTCCGCCACGATCCGTCACTGATGGCTGATTATGTTGTTGCTGCTGTTGTTGCCGCTCCCCTGCAGGTGTCTCGTTTTAACATTCCAGCCCCAGATAGTGAACTCTGGTGTCAGTGCCGGGTAGTGTAGGGAGAGCGTAGTCAATGCACCATCTGCCGTCGCCCTGGTGCTGAAAGGACAGCGGCTCTGGGATCTGTCACTAGCATGCAATACAAAACCAGTCATCCGCCTGTGCGTGCACGCGTGTGTGTGTCTGTGTGTATGTGTGTGAGTGTGTGTGTGTGGGTGATTGTGTTTGTGTGCGTGTGTGTGTGTGTGTGTGGGGGGGGGGTTGTGTGGATGTTTGTGAGTGAGTGTGTGTGTCTGGCTGTGTGTGTTTCTGTGTGTGGGTGTGTGGGGGGGGGGGGGATGTGTCTATGTGTGTGTGCGTGTGTGGGTGTGTGTGTGTGTGTGTTTCTGTGTATGTATGACTGCATACATTAAATTCCAATGGAAATGTATGCCATTTGTGGAATAAAGAAAACCCTTTAAAATGTGTGTAAAAAGTGTTTGTGTCTCTCTCTTTCCCCAGGGAAGGCGAGGTGACCTGCTGGTGTCTCTGTGCTATAATCCCACTGCTAACACCATCACTGTGAACATCATCAAAGCACGCAATCTAAAAGCCATGGATATCGGAGGCACCTCAGGTACACATCACAATTTGGTTTGCTCCGTCTGCATTGTCATCTGAAACCCTCCGGCAGCACATCCACAGCCCGCCCCAGATTCTCCTCAGTCTATCTGCTCCGGCTCTGTGTTCAACACGCTCTCTTAACCGGGCTCTCTGTGTTTCTGCTGGGCTCCACTGCCCGCACCAGGCCGGCCAGATCTCTCCCCCCCGCCGTTTACAGCTCCTCCTCTACCTACGTGTCCTCTTTATGTCTAATGGGAGTCAGCTCGCTATGTGCGCGTGTAAGCTTAGCTCCGTGCACACTGACAGCCCCTGTCTTCAGGCACTGCATGGCTCACATGGTTTTTGGGTCCCTTCATGAGAGGGACGCTGTGGTGTACGACTGTAACACCACTAATTCCCAGGGAAGCAGCAAGAGCAGGGACTTTAAGTACAACAGCAGCAAAGAGTTATGGTAATTCTGTGCCAGAATTTATCTTAGAAAAGCCTTTGCCCTGTTTCCATAAATACCTCATCTGTATGTGCCTTGGCTCGGGGGATGGGTTGACCTTGAGTTCTAACTAGGTACTGGCTTCACTTCCGCACTTGCCTCTCTTTTTTTGGACCACTCCCCGCCAGGATAATTACAAAACGAACCCCTCATATGAAGTCAACACGCACAAACGTGTGCTTCAGTTAGACGCATAATATATTCCCCCTACTCACTGTGTGTGTGTGTGTGTGTGTGTGTGTGTGTGTGTGTGTGTGTGTGTGTGTGCCTGCCTGTGTTTGTGTGTCTGTTTGTACCTGCATTTGTGTGTGTGAATGTCTGTGTCAATGCGTGTGTGTGTGTGTGTGTGCATACCTGCGTCTGCGTGGTGCGTATGCGTGCGTGTGTATGTGTGTGCCTGCATGTGTGTGTGTGAGTGGTTTCTTGTGTCTGTCCGTTTGTGTATGTGTGTTTGTGTGAGTGTGTTCTTGCATCTATGGGTGTGTGTGTCTGTGCATGTGTGTGTGTGTGTGTGTGTGTGTGTGTGTGTACGTGTGCCTGTGTGTGTGTGTGTGTGTACGTGTGCCTGTGTGTGTGTGTGTGTGTGTGTGTGTGTGTGTGTGTGTGTGTGTGTGTGTGTGTGTGTGTGTGTGTGTGTGTGTGTGTGTGTGTGTGCGTGTGTGTGTGTGCTCCAGACCCGTACGTGAAGCTGTGGCTCATGCACAAGGACAAGCGCGTGGAGAAGAAGAAGACGGTGACCATGAAGTGCTGCCTCAACCCCGTCTTCAACGAGTCCTTCCCCTTCGACGTGCCCGCCCACGTGCTGCGGGAGACCACCATCATCATCACCGTCATGGACAAGGACCGGCTCAGTCGGAATGACGTGATTGGCAAGGTGAGCCCGACTGTCCTTTCACTGTATTTGATTTGATGATTAGTGTATCAGAGTGAGCGTCTCAAAGGGCTTCCTATGCCCTATGATGAATGAATGAATGAATGAATGAATGAATGAATGAATGAATGATGTACTGGGCCTTCCCAGGCCCAGTCCAGCGCTAGTTCGATCCCCGGGTCCGAGTGTCGAGGTGTCACTGAGCAAGGCCCCTCACCCTGCCTGCTCCCGACGAGCTGGCTGTCGCCCTGCGTGGTTGACTCCGCCGTCGGTGTGTAAATGTGGGAACGAACGGTTGTAAGTCTCTTTGGATAAAAGCGTCTAAATGCCTTAAATATAAATATAAACACAACCCTCCTTCACAGGCAAGGCTACATATAAGTCGCATTACAAGCAAACAATTTCCAGTCAAGTCAAACGACACATTTAGAAATAGAGGATGAATGAGGTGCTGACCAATGAGCCAGCTGGTAGCTGCGTGGTGGATTAAGATTCAGAAGTCAGCTTGTGACCGGCTTTGACTGGTGTCCGCTCCTCTGTCCCTCTGTGTCCCCGTGCGTTCAGATCTACCTGTCTTGGAAGAGCGGCCCCGCCGAGGTAAAGCACTGGAAGGATATGATGGGCCGACCGCGCACCAACGTCGCCCAATGGCACGCCCTCAAGGCCTGATCGGCCCCGCCCAGATTCCAGTACCCCCCCCCCCCCCCTGAGACCTCAGTCCTTCCCCCCCCCCTCCCCCCCCCCCTGCTCCTCTTAAATTTGATCCTGTCCTTATGCACAAGACTGACTTGCTGCCGGGCTGCGGAACACGGGTACAATTAGCCATCTGCTCTCTTCAAACCTTTACCGCTGATCCACGGCTCCTCCTCCCCCCCCCCCCCCCCCCCCTCGTCGGGCTCCTCCCTCTCCTCCGTCCCACTCTGCCCCGGCGCCACCGTCTACCCCCGGGATCCCCCCGTGCCAACGGTCCCCCTGTTTCTGATCCGTCTGCTCCGGCTACACGTCTCCTGACCCGGAGGTTGGGTTGTCCCCCCCCCTCCCCTCCCGGCGACCCCTAAAGGTCGTGACCTAAAACGCCAGCCCATCTCTCTTTCTTATACCGATCAACTTATTTACACGGCCGATAAGTTGACGGTTACTATAAGAAATACACCACACTTAAGATTAAATAAATAACTTATTGATCAAAGCCAATGTATGACTGTTCCCAGTCTGCATTATGCTCTGTATTTAACAAATACAGACCTTTAGACGACTTTAACTGCAAAGATCTATATAATGAGCAGACACACAAAACATGTGTGCCGCCCAGAAGCGTCTAGTTTCTGTCTTTTCGATGTGTCAGTTTTATCTGATTTCCAACCTGCCCCTCGTGTTAATCGGATATTTCCACCACAAACCAGTGGACTATCTGAATTTAAAAAGCAATCAAAAGAACGGTTGATGTTGACTTTGCCAGAGAGCAGCTGGATTCAAAATGAATTCTTAACTTTGTTGTCTCTCTCTCACACAAACACACGCACACAAACATACATACACACCCACACACTCACACACACACACACATGCACACGCACACACACACAGTATCTTCTTCTCTCTACCTTCCTTCTCTTTTCTCCTGTCCTCCTGTCCCCCAACTAGTTTCTCTCGTCCTCCCGACCGGAGCCCTTGTTGTCTGTGTGCTCTGTGTGCTCTGGGTGCTGTGGGTGCTGGGTTGTAGCTCTGACAAATTCAAAGATACAAAAAACGAAAAGCTCAGTAAGTACCCGGACTGACTGAACCAGGGAGACGGGAACACAATGAACTTCCGCAAAAGGACCACTCCTCTTCTTCCCCAGACAAAAGGCCCTGACGTGGAGAAAGACAAAAAGAAGATATTATGTATATCAAACACCCCCAAAATACAATGATGTCATTTTTCTGAAAGCAACCAACTGAAGAGGAGAAAAGGTTCTTCCAACGAAAATCTCCAAACTGAAGCAAAGAGCATGTTTCCTAAGCTCTGCTGTGTGTGTGTACAGTATGGAAGTTACTCTGTGCTTACGTCTGGGTGTCTATGTACGTGGTTATATATATACACTTCATGCTGTTCTGCACTGTAGAGACCTTAAATAAGCCATTCATTCACATGTGCGGAACGTGTGACGTGTGCGTGCGTTTGCATTTACAGGGGTGTGTGTGTGTGTGTGTGTGTGTGTGTGTGTGTGTGTTCATCAACAAACTGTTCCGAACTGAGATATTATCTTCTCTTTTCTCTTTCTCCTCATCTTGCGCTCTTCCTGCTCTTCTTACTGCCATTGATACCCCAGTCTCCTCCTCCTCCTTCCCCTGCTCTTTCTCCTCCTCCTTCCCCTGCTCCTTCTCCTCCTTCCCCTATTCCTCCTCCTCCTCCTTCCCCTATTCCTCCTCCTCCTCCTTCCCCTATTCCTCCTCCTCCTCCTCCTCCTCAACCTCCTCCTCTTGCTCCACCTCCTCCTCCTGCTCCTCCTCCTCCTGCTCCTCCTCCTCCTCCTGCTCCTCTACCGCCCTGCCTTCTGAACCCAGGGCCGGGGACTTTCTCTCGGCACTTTTGGACAAATGTAATAACAATAATATGGATGGCGTTGAGTTGATGTGATGATGATTCGGTCGTGGTGTAAACGAAGGGAGGAGTTCCTGAAACGGCAGAGCATCAGTTGGAGGGATGGGGGGTGAGGCTGGGTCTGGTTTGGGGGGTCAGGTCGAGACTTGGTTTGGTCTGGGGTCCCCCTGGGTGAGGCTTGGTCTGCTCTGGGTGGTCCCAGGATGAGGCTTGTGTGTGCGTTGTGTGGCTGCTGGTGTGTCAATGTATGTGTGTCAAGTCAAGTCCTCCATTTGTGTAGCCATTAATCTCAGTCACAGTCTCAGAGGGCTTCACAGGCCAGGATCGCACCAACGTGTATGTGTGCTTGCATGCGTGCGTGCATGCATGTGTGTGGTGTTAGCAGCTAACAGATACCTTGACAACAAGCGACGTGGACTAGCTTTCACCACAGCATTACTGACACACAATCCCAGCTGCGCTCAGGCTAAACAGAGCTAGTCCTGCTTGTTAAATGTTAGCCCCTGACTGAGCGGCTGAGCCTGAGACATGACCTTGTTCTGTTGTTAGAACTGTTGTGCTTTGTTTGTCTTGTTTTAATTAGTGGAGGAGTGCGGTTCACCCACTGGAGTGATCGTCTCGTTCCCTGATCTCCTGGGGACACAGGGTATGCAGTTGCTTTGAATGTCAGGCGCAGTGAGCTCAGCTAGCCATGTCCGTACCCATGGATACAACAGCCATATAATACACCAACACGAATACTGTAAGCCATAAAGAACGACCTGTGTAAATGAAGAGACGTGCTAAGCCAGAGGTGGAGAAGTTCTTAATGACCAGTTCATACAGGCATCTATTTATAATATTTATATTGCGTATTTTGATTGTACATTTGATTTACCTCCACTCAAAGTAAGTGTTCACCCTGAACATGACTAGCTGCGCAAACGGAGAGCAAATGTTTTTGCATGTGCACTGTCGTCGACCGTCACTCTAAACAGACATGTTCCCTTCCATTGCTGATCATGTGCATGACATAAGTCCCAAAAGGTGTGTCATTAGAGCGTCATTAATTCATCGTCATCATTCGTGTCGTCCTTACCTGCCAGAGTTTCTGTGTACCCTGACATCCGTTGCCGAGACAACGCAGATATAAATAAATAATCAATCTATTGCCAGACATCGGGACAAGAGTTCGTGGTTCCCTAAGGGCAGTGCAGACAGGCCGTGTGCAGTCGTTCTCTCACTATCCCCATGTGACTCGGTTGCCAGGCGCTGCGTCTCGGTTTGTTGGTGCTGAAGCTGCTCTTCTCCAGCATCCTTCAGAACAATTGGCCAGGCGTGGAACATGACCCACTATATTTTGAAAGCCTCTGTCTCGTGTGTCGTTGCAAATTACGTCCCCATTAGGAATCCGAGAAGAGGGGGTATATTTCTGGCCATGCTTGTACCTGGGGGTGCTGCTGGTCATCCTATTTACGTTTGCTACGAGCAGAGCAACGTGCCGGGGGGATCGTTAGTTCTTTGGCCATGTAGAAGGGCTCCGCTTCAATATTGATGTGCTCTGTTAGTGTAGTTCTATAGTCGGTGTCCTCATAGCTATCGTCATCGTCACTATGTGTGTGGCTGTCCCCGGCATAGATGGAAAAGAGCAGGTCTGTGTGTGCCGGCCCGCCGCGGACGACAACATAACGCACCGTTTCTGCCGCTTAGCCAAAATAATAGGCTTGTTGGGGGACGGTTGTACCATCAGCGGGAAGTGTTTTATTATCGGTAACCAGGCCCCGATTGGGTTTTGTGATCTAAAAAGGATGAACGGAGCCTGGAACTCTTGCTGTTTGTGAGAGGAAATAAGAGTGCACATCTCTGCGGTAGAGTCTGTTGTTAATAATAGAGCACTTTTCTGGACAAACGATCCACAGCCATGCCTTCAGCTTACACTGGCATTTACTTTTGTATTTTATTATAGTCATATCGTACAAAGATAAAATGGAGGTATATACTCTCATTTTGTTTAATTTATTATCGAACTAAAACATTTGCTGCTAATCCCGTAAGTGAAGCTACTACTGCCAAGTCCCGGGCTGATTGGTAAATGACTTGAGGAATACACATTCAAGGTCATGGAGATTTCTTGCGGAAGATGCCATAAAAGCAGCTTTGGCTTGAATAACTTGGCTGTTGTCTTGGCCATTTCAGTGGTCTTCTTCAGAGTAAACTTTATTCTCTTCCAAGCCCAAGGCAAAGTATTCAAGGTGACCTCATTGTGGAATACCTAGGTTGCTACTGATGTTTGAACAACTTTTTGCATCAAATGCACTCATGGCAGGTAAGCGACAATGAGCAGCGAGCACAGAAGGCACAAAAGGAGCACTTCCGAGTGCACCTGTCCAGGCCTTCTCTTTACTTGATTTGTTTGGCACACTCTCTGCATCCGATATCCAAAGCTCTTGGCAGTGTGACAGCCCACTACCACTTAAAGCATCCAGCCTATTCATCTCAGCTCTTCTGTGTGTAAACGTCTCTCAAGTTCTCTGCGTGGGACTCTCTGCGTCAACATGAAGGTGTAGATGATGATACTTGTGAGACTTAAGGCCTAGTCCGTAGTGCAACACCACCACCGGGCACAACGTTGTGGACAGGTCTCTACAGAGCACCACATAAAGTCCTATTTAAAACTTTCCCTTATCTGAAGTGCAAAACCGTCGGGCGGAGCTCGAGTGTGTGTGGCCAAGACAGATGGTTAGCCTGGAGAGGGCAGGACAAGTCCTTCCACCTGGACTCCCACCTCCTCTGTGGTCATTATTCACAACGTTGCTCCTCTCTGAATTGATCAGTGTCACGGCTGGGCCCCTGCTTTGCTCGGCGCCCCGGCTCCGCCCCGCCCCCTAGAACCACAAGCCACTCTGGCAGGAGGGGTCTCACCTTGTTACCATGGCGTTGTCAAATACGATTTACCCTTTTCATTCTGTCTGAGAGTCGGTCTTAAGTCCGTCGGTCGCCCGTGTTTATGTTGTGGCACGCGCAGCACATGGACACAGACACCCAGGACAGACTCCCAGAGAGAAGGAAAAGGGTAACGCATATTTGACATCATCGGTGTCCCATACGCGTTACCCTTTTATTCTCTCTGGGAGACTGTCCTAAGTCTCTTTGGTTGCCCTTGCATATGTTTCAGCAGCTGTTTCTCTTTTTTCATCGGATGATGTTGTCCGAAGGCCTGTTGTGCCCTGACCAATCAGACGCAGCCTCCCCTCCAGCTCGCCGTTTCAATTGTTTTAAGCATTTGGTGAAAGCCGAATGTGACTTCTCCCAATCAGGGTTTGAGTAAGAATTATTTATGAATAGTAAGAAACATGAATATTAAAAACAATAATGAGTACTATATATGTATAATTGATTTATTTTTTAACATTTGACTGTTGGTCTATTTGTATGTATGTGCTTGGTGTTCTCGTGCTTCTTGGAGTTTATTTATTTACAAACCGAAAAGACAAAAAAACAAAACAAAAAACAAAAGAGAAAAATCCTTATTCTGTTTTTGAGAATTTTGTGTAAATATTGTTGTTTAAAAAAAGGTTAATATTTGTTGTACGCTGGGTTTTCATTTGTCCACTTGAAGTGATGAAGAAAAGCTTCATGATAACGTTAGTTGATGATGCTGGTCCTATATCTCCGCCCTTCTTGACTAAGGGCTCTTGACGCCCCGCTGTATTTTGGTTGGGAGGTTCTGCAAGTCGGGCTGAAGGACGACTAATGGGAAGGAGTGATACCCAATGACATGCCAAGACTGCTATAGCAACGTGGACACATCCAAAAAAACCTCATGCCCCTCACCCCCATAACACAGACCCCCTGAGGTACACTACGGGCTACGCAGCCTGCATTACAGGATTGTGGAGGATCTGTTCCGTTGCATAACACTTGAGATGTACCACAGCGCTGTGTGTACGGTGTGCTGCTGTGTGTAGCAGAGAACAGGAAGCATCCTGGTGGAATGATTCTGTCTGCGTTGCCTGGCTCTCCATCACAAACCCCCGCTCAGCTCATAGGCCCTTGGGATTTACTGTAATGCTATTGTGTTAGCATGGGATTTGGCCAACACCCTAATGATGCCTTGCTCATTGCATTTGGCCACATTATTGCAGTAGTGCTGGTAAAGCCAGGGAAACGATGCTAGGGAGGAGTGGGTGCCGGCGTTTTGACCCTGTAGCAGCAGAAAGCACATGCAATGCGGGACTGAGGCACTCACTTCTGGAGGCAGAGATTACCAAGCACAAACTCAGAGTCTTTAGCTCGTGTGTGTGTGTGTACATGCACACTTCGCTAACCACCCTGGTAATCATTTTTACTTATTTTTTTTACACCAGACTTACATTGTCCTGGCCAAGCCTGTAGACACCAGAACATGGCCAGGACTTGAGGCTACGTCTTTCACAGCAGGTATATCTGCACCCAAGTTCAAATCTCCATATGCCTTAGCCCCGTGTGTCTGGCACTCGGCCTCTGTGCGGGGAAGAAGTTGCTTGTCAATGTCAGGCTACTTTTAGTCCTCTACCAAGCGTGCACAGACTAGACTAGGACACGGCCATGAGACTGCACCCTGCACTACCCTGCAGCAGTCTGCAGGATGTGGCCTTTTCCTTATTGGTCACTGCATCCCTCTGAGGGAGGTTTTGCACGTTAGCAAACACACACACACACGCACGCACGCACACGAATACACACAATAATACACTCACAAGTACTCACTCTCTCCCACACACACACACGTGCACATGCACACACACAAACACACGGACATGAATTGACATGCAAGAAACAAAACCCTTTCTTAAAGGCCAAACTGCTTTTGAAAACATTCACAATGGCGAATGAGACAGCGTTGTCGGGAAATAAACTAAAGCTCCACAGCGATCAATAAAGCAGCAGTATCTCGCTTTTATAACTTTCGACGTTCCTAGTTAATATGAGCAAGAAATGCAATAGCCGGCCGCTCCAGGGCTTCCTGTGGTGGCGGCGTGGTCATGTCTTGGATGTGGCGGGTACCACTCCTTCTGTTCGGCCTGACTTCCCTCCCAGCTTGCCATAGCTCACCTCTTCAACAAAGAGTGCTCTGACTTTAAACACACCATTGAGAGGTGTACAATCGAACCTATGATTTCATGTTTATTTATGTTTTTTTGCCAACTTTGTATAGTGTATAAATATCTATAATTATATGACAAAATGACAGTACTGTATAGATTTTAGCTGCCTAGTAAGGTTAATAGTATATACTTGGTAGACTAAAGGGAAACGCATAGAGCCGTCCATAAGCCAGTTATTGCGAATATGCTTTCTGTAAACTGCGGTGTCACTGGGTCTTTTTGTATAATTTCTGCTTTAGTTTTATTTTTTTATGCCCAGTGGGAACCAAAGGGTGTGTATATCTTTCTGTTATCTGTTGGTTTGTTGATCGTTATTTTGTTATTTTCCTGACAACACACAGCGAGGCTCCGGCCACCAGGAGAGTGCATTTGAACGCACAATAGGACCCTGTGCAGTAGTTGTGCGTGTGTCTGTGCGTGTGTGTAAGGTCCATTGTAGTATTAGTGCTCTCTGTGCAGTGCCTCCTAGTTGTATCATGTGACTCAGAGCGAGTTAAGGTGTGTTTGAACAACGTTTGCAGAAACTGACAGATGCCCTCTCTCTCTCTTTCTTTCAGTTGTCCTCTCTCTCTCTCTCTCTCTCTCTCTCTCTCTCTCTCTCTCTCTCTCTCTCTCTCTCTCTCTCTCTCTCTCTGTCTCTGTCTCCGTCTCTCTCCCCCAATGTCCACTATGCTCTTTCATTATAGTCTTTGATTTCATTTGTGCGAGTATAGATTTTCACAACATTGGCCTCGTAGTTCATTTACTCTTTCATCGAGTTGTTCGCAGTCATACCTGGCCTGGAGTTGGATCAATTAATCAGTTATCCATGGTCTCTTGCCCCCGAACTCTCTCTCTCTCTTTGCTCATTAGTAGTCCGGAAGGCGATTTCCCCACCAGGGAAATAGGTCACTATCGAATAAGTTGGATTTGTGCAGAGTTCCTGCCATTTTGTTTCCCACTGAGCCATGCGGGGACAGCACAAGATGTTTTCATCCTAACAACTCCCAAAAAGAAACCTTAGCGAAACAGATGTGACCACAGCCTCCCTCCTCTCAGGGCCAACCCACAGAGAGGCAGGGCAGCTGTCAGCCCGTCGGGGAGGAACACGCTCCTCCACTGAGGGATGCTTCGACGTGAAACACTGCTTATGGTGGCCGGGGAGTCTGGGGCCCCCCCTTTAGCTAACCACGTGACCCTAGTAGGAGCGCAAGGATAGCCTTAATCATGGTCCAACTACGTGTGTTGGGAATGAAATATGAGCACTAATCATGCAATATTATGAACCTCCTCTTCCCCCCCTGATTCCTTGATTCCTGTATCTATAGCTCCCGTGTGTTGTTTTGGTCGCCCTGTACATACGCGTGTAGTACCGTTGACGTTGTTGTGTTGAGGACTAGGAACGGGTTCTTACTGGATGGGGAGGGGGGCATAGGTTCCCTGTCTCTCTCTCTCTCTCTCTCTCCCTGCTCTCCCTTCTTATTTATAACTTGAAACATTCCATTTAGTCTGAAGAGGAAGGTGGGAAACCCAGGGGTCTGAAGGCACAGCAACTTTCACCTGAGCCCTGATCACGTCTCTCTCACTCTCTCTCCTCTCTCGCTCACTCTGCCGGTTGTCTCGTCTCTCTGACAGCAGCCCCTTCAATCCGTGGATGCCTCTCTTTGCTCCTCTGAAACCCCGCCCCCGTGTTGACCTCACAGGTGTGGCGAGATCACCGCCCTTGTCTCCGCCCCTAAATGAAGGCTGATTGTTGTAGTTGGGAGGTGGGGAAGGGTGGGGTGGAGTCCAGAAGAAGGCAGGAGAGTCCTTAGGGGGAGTCAGAGGGACGTGTCTTCGTGGGCACCCCCCCGTCACAGGAGAGCAGAGGGCCAGAGGGATCCCCTTTGACCACGCCCCGTTGGCCACGCCCCATTGGCGACACCCGCTAACAATTAGGGTTTTGCGTTACGTGTTTTGTTTTGGTTTTTGTGTTTGTTGCTTTTCTTTCCTCCAGCCTCTCCTATTTTCTGGGCCGAGCGGACTGTGATCTGGTTGATTTTCTGGTCCTCCCCCATCCTTCTGTGTTATAAGGTGTGTTGGGATGGCGGAGTTATGGAGCTGAGCTCTGATTTTGTTCTATAATAAAGAATTGTTTTTACTATGCCCGCCTGGAGTGGTTCTTCAGTCCTGGCACGTGATTTACCGAGCATGAATAAGTGATCACGGGAGTGATGCTGTTGGTGGAGTTATTTCTGCTAAGCGTAAAAGTCTAATTGCATGCACACATACATACATACAATATGGTAGCTGGGTGACTAATATAACAATTAGAGCTTAAAAAACATCATTTTATGTTTGATCTATATGCTCATTACATGAAAGCCGACGGCAGTAAAGTATATGAGCCCAATTTGTCACACAATTTTTCTGCAGCAGAAAGTCTTAGCTATAATACATCATTCATCAGCTATCGTATTATTCACTCTTGAGTATTACAGTGGGAATCCCTCATGTAACGGCAAGATTAAGACGCATCCTTTCACGCTGCCTGGACAGCTCTTAATTAGTCAACTTGATTGTGCGTACACAGACTTGTCACCCATAATACAAACCATGTCATCAATAATCCAGTCTTCACTAAAAGAAAGGAAATCTTCAACGCAACCTGTTGAATTACACTTCTATCTCTCCCACCGTTCCATCTCCAGTGTGTCACAGGCCTTCAGCCAGACCTGTGGCGTACACCAGTCCTGTCAGAGTAACGTCCCCCCCCCCGGCCCTCTCTCCTCGCTCCTTAGCGGGATTAACGCAAAAGCTGAGTGAAAGCCAAAATTGAAAAGATGACAAGGCAATTTATTAGGAGCCGTCAGGTGGCATATATGCCTGTTAAGCACAGGAGGAGTCGCAGAGAGAGAAGGATAGATACGTCTCGGGGAACATAAGGGAGGCAGAGGACCATGTCCGCCAGATCTGCCACACAAAAGAAGCCCTTTCAGAGCCGGGTTAATACTCGATGGAGGTTAACACCGCCACGGGCCGGGTCCAAGGCAGACCAGAACACTCGGAGGACACTGGTATACAGCGGACCCTCCTACACACAGAGGGAGGCTTCAGGGCTCCTGCTTGTGTCTTCCTCACTGGAACTGTGGAAGACCCACAGCAGGTGAGCAGCAAGCATACGGGCAGACTGGGGACTGGTGTGTTGTCCTCCGCTCAACTACAACAGACGGCTGCAGGCCAAACCCAGAGCGACTCTCCGCGGGAGACCCCCGTCGCATGCTCACCTCCGTCTATTTTTAGAACGGCTGCACCCACCATTTTCCCTCGCAGTTTTTCCCCCCACATTCGAAATGCGAATGACGAAAAAAGGAAGAAGGGAAAGAAAACAATGGCTGGAATTTCTGCACATACTTGGCGGTTGGCGGTTATAATTCAGGTGCAGCACTAGAGCTTTACACTGTGGCTGGGTTATTGGGTTTGGGGGGGGAATCTCGCCAGGGGGCACGTTGTTATTAGAAAGTCTACACGGCAGACATGGGAATTCATGAACACAAATCGAGGCAGCTCGTGGCCCATGCACGCATCTGCGATGTACAAAGTGCTGTATGAATATTAGAAGAAATTGAATATATCAATCATCTGCACATTGTGAGAGAGACAAAGAAAGCAGGAAATGAAAGTCGGTCTCAATAATCCACAGATTTTTTTTCTTTTCTCCCTGTGGTTATTTTTGGGTTGGAGGAGATAATGAACAGGCCTGGCACTACAACATGTCAGGCAAGGAGACGAGGGAGACAAAAATGAAAGAGACCATTCTGAACAGAGGCAGCCGCTTGGTGGAGAGCAGCTTCAAGTGCCAGAGAGAGAGAGAGAGAGAGAGAGAGAGAGAGAGAGAGAGAGAGAGAGAGAGAGAGAGAGAGAGAGAGAGAGAGAGAGAGAGAGAGAGAGCACAACAGGATGTGACAAAGGTGTGGAATGGAACTGTATGTGAAACCATGGGAAAGAGACTGGAACAGAAGCTGGGTTTGAATCAATGTGCAGCGATGCATATTTATATGTTCGACTATAAATATGCATTGACACAATTTCCATACACAAAATGTAGGCTTACTTCATAACACATCTCCCAGGTATTCTAGATGGACTAAAAAAAAACAAAAAAATGTAATGCCATTTTACCAAGCATAAAATGAATAAACAATCAGTGTTGTTTTCAAACACAGAAACAGGGCGGGTGCGTAATTTCCTCTGAGGCGATTTAACAATTATCTATGTTAGCTTAACATCGCTTGCAATCCTCTGAACAGGAAACCAAGTCCCCGGGACCATGAATGGTGCTGATGGATCTGTGGGCTTGACGGTGTCAAGGCCTGGAGCTCCGGAAGCAGGAAACACAGTGTTTAATCAAAACATAGGCTCCAGTTCAAACACACTGAGAGCAGCTTAGCAACCACTCAGAGCTTTTCAAACGGAATGTATGGACAATATGGTCAGAACCGCAGACCAACAGGACATCTGATCCCGACCGTGCAGATGGGATTATGCCTATGTTTGAGTCCTTATTTATTAAATATTGAATGTCTTAAACAAGTAACACCGAAATCAACATACAGTGAATCAACATACAGTCATAACCCTAAGCTGTACTATCACTATTATAAATAATAATTATTGATAATATTTTGATTAGTATTTGTTAAAGTGATGGTAGTAGGCCAAGTAGGCTGCTACTAGATAGTATTAGGCTAGGCCTTATTTCACAGTCCTTCAATGAATAACTTCAAAAAAATTTATGCTATAGATTGGATTGTGAATATTTGATTGATTTTATATAAAAACCATCCTTCAACGTCATTCAACACTCCAATGTTGTGTGTTTGATGCTGAATGGTTGTTTTAATTGTGTAAACGGTGGCTCCATAGTGCCATCCAGTGGTCAGTCTTTACATCTCATGTATTTCAGTGACCCAGTTAAGTCTCTATTGCCATTGTTATAAACATGTAAGAAAGCTAGCACTACAGCAGATCTTAGAGATGACTTCTAATGTCCCTGAGTGAAGACTGGTTTTGATACATGGTCCATGTTGTGGTAAGTTTAATTATAATAATTTGATTAATTATGAATAATCTTCAAGAATAATTGTGATTTAAAAAACATAACACAGGAGTGGAATATAATGTCCCTTGAAGAGCTGATTCTCTACATTTTTATGATGACTATATGCTCTGTAAGGTGACCTTGGGTGTCTTGAAAGGCGCCTCTAAATTAAATGTATTATTATTATTATTATTACATGCTGGCGCGTATTGTTGCGGTGCCATGCATCTCCTAGCAACCAGGCTTGATTTCATACGAACGCGCGGCTGCTGAGAGAGTTATCTGGAGGAGTTAAGGCCCATTCACACCCTACGGTAAATAGGGATACGGACCATTTCGTCCGGTCTCGGATGTGTTTCGTCCGTCAATGGGTCCGTCGCCTCTGAGCTTACGAATCCGGAGTGCTCCGGGAGAAACGGAGCAATACCACCGGAAATCGAGGCGGCAGTATAGAGTCAAAAGTCAGACCATTCGCAAAAATAGATAGAGTAGTATAATATCTGATATGTGTATATATATATCTATATCTATATATATATATATATATTGTATTTAACATTTTATACTTTTATACTACTATAATATCATATTGGTTTTATACTTATATTATACTATATACCTGACCTTTTTATTTTATTGTTCCCCTGCTTTGGCAATGAGTTGTAACTGGTCATTTAACAACATTTCGAGGAGATAATCTGCGGGTTGGTGAGGGGTGTCACATGCCACCGCACACTTTTTGCACATTATTTGCCGATTTCGGATGACACAAAGCAAAATCGTCTCTACAGAGTACAGATGTCATGTTTGCGATTGTCATTGCCGTTCATTTGTGAAACGACAGTCACTGCCCTCTAGAGGATTTATTGCGTAACATCCATAACAACGCTGAAACCAGACGGAGGTATGAAGGGTAGTTCCGGAGCCAACGTTTGGGGCGACGGACGAATTTCGTCCGGAACCGGAGATATGAATCGGCCAAGCCCATTCACATCCTACGGTAAATACGGATACGGTAAATACGGATCGGCCTTAAAGGCCAATTCATACCTCCGGATCCGGACGAAATTCGTCCGTCCGCCTCCGGAACTACCCTTCATACCTCCGTTACGCAATAAATCCTCTAGAGGGCAGTGACTGTCTTTCGCAAATTAATGGCATCGACAATCGCAAACGTGATATCTGTAGAGAAGATTTTGCTTTGTGTCATCCGAAATCGGCACAAAAAAGTGCAAGAAGTGTAGGCCTATAGGCAGCGATGGCATATGTGACACCTCTCACCAACCCGCAGATTATCTCCTCAAAATGTTGTTAAATGACCAGTTACTTACAACTCATTGCCAAAGCAGGGGAACAATAAAATAAAAAGGTCAGGTATACAGTGGCGTCTTTGCATTAGGGGCCAGTGGGGCACGGCCCCACCAGAGAACGCTGCCGTGCAGGGCACGATTATACTTTTCATTTTTTTTTCAAAAATTTCATTGAGCATAAGTTAATAATACATTAATTTTTAATAATTAATTACATGTCCGCAGTTTTAATTTGATGAACGCAATTGTTGTAGTGTAGTAGTTGTGTGTGAAATAGTTCGTTGCTCGGTCTCGTCATTTCCGCTCGGTGGGGCACAGCCGAGATGGCCCCGTCTGCTGCAGTGTAGAAAACTGGTGCTGTTGCGCGAGCAAGCGCGTGCGCAGCGCCCGCTTCTGTTTCGGCGGTGGGGCCAGAAGTTTAGTGCCCCAAAGCTCTTCTCATTGGCTGATTTGTTGAAAGGGCGGGGTTTACGGCGGGAGCCGATCAGATCTTGCTAGCTGGCTAACGTAGTTACTGTTATGCCGCTTTTCCACTGCATGGTACCAGCTCGACACGACTCGACACGACACGACTCGACTTTTTGCGTTTCCACCGCGGTACCATGGTATCTGGTACCTGAAGTGGCTGCTTTTTCTAGTACCTACTCGCTCTAGGTACCAAGCGAGCTGAGCCGATGCTAAAAGGTGACGTCGGCAGACGGCCGGCGACTGATTGGCCAGAGAGTGTGACGAAGTCACGAGAGCGACATGGCAACCATGCTGGTAACATCCATAGCAGCGCCGCAGCCAACATGTTCCACTTCTCCAACTTCTTCAACATGCCGGCTAATAATAGTAATGTGATCGATGTCCTCCATTGTTGTTATGTGGGTTCTGTCCATGTGTGGGTTGCGTATGTGTTGTTTGCGTCGCGTACACAAATACGTCACGGCCCTTTCGCGCAGCCGACCCCGCCCACGTCCAGGAGGTACTATTTGCGGTGGAAAAGCACCCGTGTTGCTACCGTGTCGAGTCGTGTCGTGTCGAGTCGTGTCGAGTCGAGCTACATGTGCGGTGGAAAAGCGGCATTACAGTAAATAACAACAAATGGACGTTTCATTCATTAAATGATGAATCGTGTTGAGTATCTGTCTCATGTGAGATTTAGCACTTGAACAGAAGTTGGAGATAAAACGTTTGGGACCACATCGCCCGACGGATTTAATCATTATTCAAGAGGGAAAGGACAAGAATAGATCGTTCAACCAGGAGTTGTTCAAGCGGAAATGCTTGTGTTTCACCTCAGCCACACAAAGGAGACCAGACAGCACTGTCCTTAAAGCACAGGTAATTACCATCTTAGCCCAAACTTACTTAAATTTTCAACCAGGATTATCCAGGTCTGAATAGGCAACCACTCTATCAAGCTAGATTCATTGTTAATTGTACAGTATGGTGGCCTGCAAACTTAATGCAACTTAAACCATACTTCTTCTTTTTTTGGTATATTGTGAGTGGTGGCTTTGTATATTGATTGCTGTGTAAAGGGTGTGCGCCGTTGTGTTTTTATTGTTGCCACGTTGTTGTTTTCTTGAGTTTTGATATTGTGAGATCTTGAACGCTGCCATTTGGTGGTGCTATTGC
Source organism: Gadus macrocephalus (assembly GCF_031168955.1). Classification (NCBI taxonomy): domain Eukaryota; kingdom Metazoa; phylum Chordata; class Actinopteri; order Gadiformes; family Gadidae; genus Gadus; species Gadus macrocephalus. Next base: position 19,449,922 of record NC_082390.1, on the reverse strand, counting down.
TATAATAGCCTAATATATGTTGTCAGATTCGCGTTTGAGTGATGGCATTATTCAGCTGCAATTTTGGTCCCCTCTGTCACTTGCTACTGTTTTTTTTGTGATGGTAGTAATATGTGGTATTTCTGGATTGCGTTATAATATTTTCCTGCATGGGCCCCACCAGTTTCCAAACCAAAATCGCCACTGCAGGTATATAGTATAATATAAGTATGAAACCAATATATATACGATATTATACTACTCTCTATTTTCGCGAATGGTCTGACTTTTGACTCTATACTGCCGCCTCGATTTCCGGTGGTATTGCTCCGTCTCTCCCGGAGTTCTCCGGATTCGTATGCTCAGAGGCCCATTGACGGACGAAACACCTCCGGGACCGGACGAAACGGTCCGTATCCGTATACCGTATATGTGAATGGGCCAGGCCGATTCATACCTCCGGGTCCGGACAAAGTTCGTCCGTCGCCCCATACGTTGCCTCCGGAACTACCCTTCATACCTCCGTCTGGTTTCAGCGTTGTTATGGATGTTACGCAATAAATCCTCTAGAGGGCAGTGACTGTAGTTTCACAAATTAACGGCATCGACAATCGCACATGAATCATGAATATCTGTAGAGATGATTTTGCTTTGCGTCATCCGAAATCAGCAAAATAAAGTTAAAAAAGTGTAGGCCTAGGCGGCGGATGCATGTGACACCCCTCACCAACCCGCTGATTATCTCCTCAAAATTGTGTTAAATGACCAGTTACAATTCATTGCCAAAGCAGGGGAACAATAAAATAAAAAGGTCAGGTATATAGTATAATATAAGTATAAAACCAATATATATCAGATATTATACTACTATCTATTTTCGCGAATGGTCTGACTTCTGACTCTATACTGCCGCCTCGATTTCCGGTGGCATTGCTCCGTTTCTCCCGGAGCACTCCGGATTCGTAAGCTCAGAGGCGACGGACCCAATGACGGAGGAAACACCTCCGGGAACGGATGAAACGGTACGTATCCGTATTTACCGTAGGGTGTGAATGGGCCTTTAGTTGCTGCCTGCAGATTTCAGGTAGGCCCAATCTGTTGAGACCTCACAGACTGCAGACTTTAGCATCTAACTTTAGAGACTGCCTTCAATACTACAGAAGAATTGTGTTTGAATAATAAATAATCTAATACACAATTGTTCATAATCATTTACAATGTTTATTTTGTGGTAAATGTTTGAGAAATGTATTCAATGTTTGAGAAATGTATTCTCTCTCAGCCGAAAAGAATGCGAACGCTGAAACAACGGAGGCAGCCCCCTCACTGTGTATTACTGTTGGTCCTTTACGTCGTGGTTACAGCACATCCCAGCAGCCCCCGGGGTCGGCCATCCATCAGCGCTGTCAGCAGAGCTTCGCTTTACGACCGCCACCCCATCTACAGCCCAGCAGCCTGATGGCCAGGCCTCATGTCGCTGGGGCACACCACAGCAACACACACGGACGACTGACCGGTGACACACTGGGCGTTTACTGCACCTCCTACGGACGCTCCTACGGAAAGAGGGAACCACAACCACTCTTCTTGGATTTGTGTTCATCAGGGGATAATCACCACCAGACAAAGCTCCATTGTGGGTTCTGACCGGTACGCGTTAGATGCGTCAGAATTCATCCATTATACTAATTTGACCATGTTTTAATCACGCAAGCAGGGATAATCGTACCCTTTGTCGCGGGCAGCGCCAGGGTTCCGGGTACAATGCCCGCATCGGGACAGCCGAGTCCCACAGTCCCAGTTTGGACCATGTAGTGTTCTCATAGCCTGGCTATTGCAAGACCAAGCTCAATCGTAGATTGCATTTTGGTTTGGGGAAGCTGCCGTAATTTTCTTCAGCACAAGAGGCGTGATCAATGGGCCTAGTTCAAATGACTCTGTACGCAATTGGCTGCTTGGCATCGCTTCCCTGTCGTCATTGTGTTAAACCAGCCAAAAGCGTGCCAGGGGCAGAAGCCTGCTTGGTGATTGGCACCCGCAAAAACGTATCGGAAGCAGAAAGAAATGTATTGCTTTTCTCCAGAGCCTTCTGCAGGGCGAACTCAAATCGCCAGCAGAATGGGCGGGGCTACTCAGTAGAGTGTTCTCGTGCAGTCTGTTGTAACTCTGACTAAACCCCGAGTTGAACCGTAGCCAATGAAGACAGAGTCGAAGTAAGGTTCACCATTTAAAGGCCCACTATGCAACTTTTTTAGCCAAAATTACATTAAGTATGCAGGTTGAGAGTTATGCTGATGGTTCTGCTTCCATTTCTGGGTCGAATGGTGGGTGTGTCATTTACCCATGTCGCCTCTCCAGTGAAAAAGCGCATATGCAACTTGCTCTGTTCGGACCGACACAATCCGGATGTGACGCAGCGGAAGTATCCTCGGAAATGTAGTCAGATTGTAGTTTCGAAAATGCTTTACGGCACAGACACACACCCAAACATGGCACCGGCTAGATATAAACAGCCAGTTGCGAGGCAATTGTTGCATTCATCATGGATCAATCGACTGATAAGGGACCCAAGAGGCGACCGTCGGTGGAACAAAAGAAGAATGGACCAGAAAAGAGATCAGACACGAGTGAAAGGGGAACTATGCAACTTTTTTGGCTTGATTTACCTTAATATAACAGGCTAAGAGTCATTGCGATGGTCTATTATACATTTTTGTTCGATTGTTCGTTGTTTCGACTCACCCTTGCGCATCTTGGCGGAGAAAAGGAATATGTTTCTGCCGGCGACCCGCCGCCCACTCTCGCGGGAGTCTCGGGTCTCGCGAAGTAACGAATTGCTTTACGGCACAGACCCCCAAACACGGAACCGGCTCGATATAAACACAAGTCACTAAGGGATTGTTATATTCATCATAGATCCGCCGACTAAAAAGAGACAGAGAAACCCAATGTCGGAGGAACAGAAGAAGAGAAAAGGGAGACTGACCGGCAGAGAGGCCAGACACGAGTAAACGTTGGGCAAGCTTTTCAGGAATAGCGTGAACTGAAAGAAAAAGAAGACTGCAAATCAGACGCCGACCCGGCCGTGTTGCTTTTGAAATTGAAAGTACCCTTGGGTGGCCTTTGTCTTCGTGGTATTCTTGATGTTGATAGTCTCTGTACAAATGTGTTTGCTCAACCATTTTGTTGTGAGCCCTGTAAAAATTGTTTTATCGACCGTTTTGTTGTGAGCCCTGTATGTTTCTAGCTTGCTTGGTTGCAACCATATAAACACCTTTGTTTCCATGGGTGTTTTGCTGTTCGTCTGTCTCGTCCCCCAGATACAGACTGAATCCCCGAATCCAGGTTCTTGTTTATTTAGATTATTATGTTGGCCAAACCTCTTACACTGATTGTTCTGTTCAACCTAAGATAAAACAATTATAATCTAGGATATAAATTCTCCCCGTCAACTATAAAAAAGGATGGATTTATGTTTATTGCAATACAAATACACCCTTTTAAAAATGTATAACCTTGCCTACACTTTATGAACATCTACTTCGGACATGGCTCCACGCATTCGCCGGCTTCTTTGAAAACAAATGCACATGGCCCGCGTAGAAGTGCATGGGGAAGGGTCGTCAACGAGTTGTTACGACAGTGTTGTGAACAGGGACGTGCACAGGAATTTTGAGGGGCAGTTGCTCTGACCTGAAAAAAGGGCACCCCTCCCCCAAAAAAAAACAAAACTCACAGGCTATATGAAGGACTGAGAATAACAGGGTCTTTATAATATATTAATACAAATAAGTAAAACACTGAAATAACTACTACTAACGATAATGCAGAAAAACATGACTTGAAGAAGAAGAACATAACATGAACACAAACATAATTAAACAACATCCTATCAAGTCACTGATAAGTTTCTCCAAATTGACATTTTAAAAATGCAAAGCTTCAAAAGAGAAGCCTTCAGAAGCCGCTCTTGACCACACTGATTTAGGATTTCGGAGCACATCACTACCCTGTAGTGATGTGCTCCTCTTTGCTGCCTCCTTTAGTTGTCTCTCTCTCTCCTGAATCCTCCTCTTTTCACTGGGCATTTCGGCTTCACTTAACAATAACAAACAATACCCAAAATAGTGATAAGGTTTAGACATGAACCATTTTGAATGAAAGAATTCATGTGATGCATTACTTCCATCATTTATTCTTCTTGTTAAAACGAAATGTTAGAAACTAACTATCAGCAGATATGTAGCTTAGTTTGCCTACCAAAAAATGTGTAGACTATGTGATAACGGGCTGCTTGTCTGCAAGTCAGCTAGCTGTCTGATTATTTAGGCTAAACGTTACGTGGCAAACTGAGCCTGGATTTATGAAGATTGTAATGCATTTCATAAAACGTGATGATGATTATTTGTTTGTTATGCATCTCAAATTCACCTTTTCCGAGAACATCAAGGCAGTCGTCTCACAGGTGCCGGTCGCGTGCAGCGCTGCAGCTACTTTCACACGCCGCGCGGCAACTCGTCGCCTCCATTCATTTCAATTGGGGAAGGGCGGCAGAGGGGAGGCGGCAAAAGCGACTGTTGCCGCGCGGCAGAGTTTGCCCTCCCCCTACTGACTTTCACTCTCAGTGCCCAAACGGAATTGAATGAGGCTACGCTTACTTTATGAAATGTTTCAAGTGGCGATTTTTATTATCTAGGCCTACATGAAATTCTGCATCCTTTAAATGATTAAAATATATATATATATATATATATTTTTTTTTTCCTCGGAAGGGCAACCTGAGTCGAGGAGGGCATATGGGCAGTTGCCCAAGCAACCTGAGCAACCCCCCTGTGCACGTCCCTGGTTGTGAAATATCTACTACGAAGCTGTAGGGGGCGCTGTGTAGAGAAATGTGCGTGCCAAAACCAAGAAAACAGCGAAGAAATTCCCGAAGTTGCATAGTGGGCCTTTAACCGTCACACTTCCTTATTAACAGACGGTGAAAACTGCAAATAGAAAAATACTAAAATATTGTGTCCATTTATGATTAACCATCATGTTATACATATTTGTAAATAATAATATGAACTGTCTAACACTGCATGTAGACATTCTGATTGCCAATTGCACTGTTTTTAGCTTGTACACAATTGCTTAAACAACGCATCAACATAATTTTTAACTAAATCCACCATAAGATATTATCTTTAACATGTCCTTTATCGATTAAACAAACTTACGGCATTGCCTCTTTGATGCTTCCAAGTGGATGCTAGCAAATTACATTCAGACGATGCACATGTCTGCCATTCCTTCTACACAGCTAAAGGCACGTTCTGGGTCCTGGTGATGATGAGAAGGCTCACCAGTGATGACGCTCACGCTTACGCGTGTTCCCAACAGAGACCGTTCATGTGCACTACGTTGGGAATCTAAAAGTTCTTCACAGCAGGGGGGTTTTTGTCCGATAAAAAATGTCTGAACTAAACAGAGCTTAGTAGGATCAGTTTCAAGATCGAACACCTTTATTTCCTTGTAGCCTATAGGCAACCATACACCGGACCAACTGCCTGATTCGCGTCGGTAAATTAAGTCTAAACTAGACCAAAACACAGAGCACGCTGTCATCACCAGTCACTGTTGTCAGCAGAGTGAGGTTGTAGGTACTGTAGTTGTGATAACGATGGATGATGTCGATACGGAGAACTGGCCTTGTCAGCTCACGCACTTATTCTGTTTACCATCCTCATTTCAGGGCGTCACTAATTCGCTAGTCAAGCTGCTAGCCCTCCACCAATCACAATGGTAAAAGAATGACCGACTCGAATGGCCGATTACACATGTTGAGTCGGCAGAAATTAACGCTGACTTGGTCGATTTGAGCGACCACACCAAATAGACTCATGTCACGACGCCTATTTTCTCACCGACGCCGATTTTCGGTCCGGTGTGGGCTTGCCTTATCACCTAATATCCTTTTGCTTTTATTTATGAGAAGCACATTGTATTGCCACTGTATGGAATGCTACACTTGCCCTTATCTAGAGCTGGTTGACCAGTACACAACGTTTAAAACTGAGCAAAGTCGATGCCAACAAACGGTTACAACGTCAATCAATAGTAAAGTATCTGATATGATGGTTTATTTTTATTTTTTTCGTAAAACGTTGATGTTCCGCCATGTTCATGCACGTCACTAGTAAACCATACGTCACTGCGCTCGCTATTAAACTTGGTAGACAGCCTGTAACCTAAGTCTGTCCCTACGTGGTGCCCTTAACTTTAGTATTGCTCCTAATCTTTCCCTGGGTGAGTGCGATCTAACCTATCTAGGGGGTTAGGTGCGAGGTACTCACCACAGGTCCAGGGCCACCGTAGGCGAACAGCCCCGCGTCCTGCCGCACCGGCACCTAGTCTGCAGGCGACCAGCCCGCGTTCTATATTCTTCTTTCAGTTCACCGTGTATATAAAAATCCAAAAGGTTCTCTTCTCAAAGTCGCCAAGCAACGTGTGTCCACGTTACTTTCATTCACCCCCCTCACCTGCTGAAACTAGGCACTTTCCACTCAGTCTCAAAACGCCCAGTCGCCTGTCCACTCAGCTGTTGCTACTTACCTGTGATGAGCACCTCAACACCGCCCCCTCTGTGTGACATCAGTAATGACCCTAACTCTAAGCAACCCAAAACAAACCCAGGCCTACACTTTTTGCACTCTTTTTTGGCCGATTTTGGATGACACAAAACAAAATCATCTCTACAGATATCATGTTTGCGATTGTCGATGCCGTTAATTTGTGAAACGACAGTCACTGCCCTCTAGAGGATTTATTGCGTAACATCCATAACAACGCTGAAACCAGACGGAGGTACGAAGGGTAGTTCCGGTCGGCAACGTTTGGGGCGGACGGACGACTTTCGTCCGGATCCGGAGGTAAGAATCGGCCTTAACAGGAAAAGATACATCACAGGAAGTGACTAAACGGAAGTGACATATTTGCAAAACTAAAAAGGCAAAATAATATGAATTGATACATTAACTAATTTCAGCTGTAAAGTAATTATCCACATCCCGTTTTACATATAATTATTTAAGAAATAAATGTAAGAAATTAAATGAATGCCTGGAGAGGCAACACACTGAAGAGAAAGGTTTTGACATTGCCTTGGTCATTGGTTTTCACTTCGACCTTCCTTACATGCCTATCTTTCCCGGGGAACGTGGCATTGACTCTGGCCATAGGCCAGTAGTTGCGAGCAGAACGAGATCTCCAACCTGAAGGTTTCTGCGGGGCACTGTCCACTTCTGTCTTTGCTGCAAAGAGGGTAGGTATTCTCGACTCCAGTGAGTCCAGAACTGGTTTGCAAGGGCCTGGACTTGTCGAAATGACGCTCCGCTCATTTCGTCTGGAGTCTGAGGTAAGTTACATTTATGCCAGCTTTTGTACTTGCTGTCTTGGTTTGAATGTTTTCTTTTCAAAGTTTGTTGCAAGGATGCAAACTGATTGACCGCCTGCTCTTTGTTATTTGGTAAAGGCCGGCGTAGTTCTCTGAAGGGCAGTTGGGCAACCCAATTGTTAGCGTCGTCTCTGTAGACATTTGTGTCCATTATCTTCATGTAGATGGTGTCTTCCAATGATGGAGCAGGTTTGTTGTCGTTCTCAGTACGGTTGAACACTGTATATCCCAGCAGCACTCTCGGGTGCTGTACCAGACCTGTTAAGGCTTTGGCGTGTCTCCTTGACGTTTATGAAGCTTGTACAGGGTTGAAAGATTGGGTTATGTACATAACCCAAGCACACTTCTCCCACTACCGAACCCAAATCCAGACGTTGGGAAAAGGGGGTGTTATGAGGTCCGTTGACCTGCTGCCTTACCTTGTGTGCCCTAAGAACATCTCTTCCGAGCAGCAGTACTATTTCTGCCTCAGGGTCCAGTTCAGGGATGTGCTCTGCAATTTAATGGAGATTAGACTGATGAAGAACAGCGCTCGATGTTGGAATCTCAGTCCAATTATTCGGGATCTCTTGACACTCAATGAGATCTGTGTCGTCCAGTGACTCGATTTCAAATCCTTCTGCCCTCTTGCCGGATGTTTCTATGATGCAAGAGCAAGTTCTGAGGTGGTACGGGAATGGTTTGCTCTTCCCACTGAACAGCTCGAATAACTCTGGTCTTGCTATGAGCGATTGCTCTGATCATCAGGATTACATAGGCTTTGATGGCCATGTCCTTTGAACCTTTAGGGTAAAGCTTTGCGAGATACATCTTTGAGCATGAGCCGCTCAACTGGCCTGGACTAAAAACTTCTGTCCAGCTTGATCCAACGACAGCCATGACAAGATCATAAAATGCATGAACCCACCGTGAACCTGTTTGCTCGATTACTTACCAAGCCATTTGGTCATGAGGTCAAACTGTTGGGTTGCTGTGAGGTTCACTTCACTGGCTGCACTGGAGAAAGAGGAGTACCATGCACAATAATTCTCAGGCTTGTCATCAAACTGGTACAGCCCTGAAGTCACAAGGTCTCGTCGTGCCAAAAGCGGTGTCAAAGGCTCCCCTGAAGTGGAAATGGGTGTGCCAGTTTGAGGGGAATGTCGCTGGGTATATGACGGAGCATGAGCGTTAGCATTAGCCTTTGTCTCAGCTTTAGTTGGGTCAAGTAATTCTGGTGGAGATGGTTGCTACCTGTCAGCATTTTCCCTGCTGACAGGTTGTAGTTGTGAATCATCTGCCACAGGTGGATGCCATGACATGAAGCTGCATTGATTGGGGGAGCAACGGGTAAGGGTGAGGAAGGGGAACGATTCTTATGTTCGATCTGGGATTGAACATTGTGGGGGGACGTGCGACGTCTGGCCTGCAGGGGGAGTATGGGCAGGTTGGGAGCGCACCGGATTGGCTGGGGGGATTGGACCTGAGTGTGAGCAGGTGTGAGCACTCAGGCCAATCAGGGAGTGTTTGTACTTATGTGCCTGCTTTGTGTTGTAGTAAGGAGAAAGGAATCCGGGAGAAAACGGACCAGAGAGATCCAGAACGGACCCAAGAGATCCTCTGAGAAAACCTTGTTTATAGTTTAAGTGATTTTGTTCGGCTTTAAAAGACATTAAAACGATCTCCCGCTGAGGGTTGACAACTCTGCCTGCTCGCACTCATTTGGAACCTGCTACAAACATATTCACTGGTGCGCTTGATTTTCACCTTTTCGGATACAGATTTCCTGTCTTCGACAACAGACTGCATCGCCTGTTATTTAAGAAATAAATGTAAGAAAATGAAATGAATGCCTGGAGAGGCTAAACAAACTACGTTGACAACCCCACCCTTGGGTGAGAACATGGTTTGTCCCACAGTAGGCTGGGTTGAATCTCAGTGTTTTTCCATAAATCTTTTTCCCATTAAAAAGGAATGGTGAATTGTGGTATGTAGAGCTTTAGATAGGTGAGATCTTCTATGCAGATGCTTGTTAATAATAATGAACGGCTTGATTCAAGGTCCACTGGCTGAACCAGAGTACGGTCCTAGTGGTTTGGTTGACCGTGTGCGTCTTCCAACACTCGAGCAGTCACCATGGCTGTGTAACCGTTTAGATTCTGGCGTTGTCTGCGTTGTGTTTTGATGAAGAGGCCCAGACCAGGATATCTTTGGAGGCGATCTCCGATATTCTGACAAAGGTGTAAGTAACAACAATATCCTCCAGTCAACTGTTATTAACGTGAGCTCCTCTCCGAAGGAGTACAACAGCAAAAGGGCTATGTTGCATTCAATACATTAAAACACAAAACATACCTGACAAAGGTGTAAATAACAACAATATCCTCCGGTCAACTGTTATTAACGTGAGCTCCTACACAAATTAAATGACAGAAATATGTTAGCGTACTACACAATAAGTTTAAGCTAGCAGGTAAACTTATAAATGTAGTTTAACAGAGGCTAAAACACGGAAATTTCTGTGACCAGTGTCGCTCACCTCTCCCAAGGAGTACAACATTAAAAGGGGATAGGCAAAAGCGTGAAACACATTTATAGGGAGGACCCAAGAAAGTGAACGTTGGGAGAGTCTCAAAAGTTCCACATATTGACTCAGGAGGCCGGACATGTCAGGTTATAACTATTAAAACAGATTTTGTGTAATTATAATACTACATATTACTGTTGTATATTTGACTGTTGCACATATTACTGCTGTATAATTGACTCTGTTACAGCTGCATCAGCTTCTCTACAGAGGGTTTGCACTTCCAACTCTGTCTATTCTTGTAGTTTCCAATTTATTTTGAGCTTCTCTAGTGGCCCTCTGTGCTTCTCTAGCAGCTCCATTTTAGCTTAGCCTCCTGGCTAGCATATGAAGCTCTCACCTTTGCTGCTTCTGCTTCAGCCCAGGCGTGAGCTGCGCTTACTGACGATGCTGGTGTTTTGATGCTCCTAATACTACCGACAGGCAACCGGTTGCTTGTTCCCATTGCGACCACTTCAAAACATCCAATGATGCCTTTTCACTGTAATGTTCTCGTGCAGTGTGTTGTAACTCTGACTAACCACTGAGTTAAACTGCAGCTAATTAGGACAGAGTTGTAGTAAGGTTGACCATTTACTGTCACATTTCCTCATTATCAGACGGTGAATACTGCAAATAGAAAAATACAAAAATATTGTGTGTCCATTTATGACTAAACATCACGTTGTACATAGTTGTAAATGATAATATAAACTGTCCAACACTGCATGCAGACATTCTGATTGCCAATTGCACTGTTTTTAGCTTGCACACAATTGCTATCCAAAAGGTTTTTAAAACACATCAACATCATTTTAAACTAAATCCACCATAATATATTATCTTTAACATGTCCTTTATCGATTAAACAAACGTACGGCATTGCCTCTTTGATGCTTCCAAGTGGATGCTAGCAGATTACATTCAGACGATGCACATGTCTGCCATTCCTTCTACACAGGTAATGCTGCTATCCATTTTGATGGTAGGCTGGTACTAATGACCAGCTTCAGCGAGAACGTGACGTATTTCCCTTACTCCAGCCTTCCAGTTTGCTATTTGTGTCAGACGAGTTTAAGAAGAAAACTATTTTGGAAAAAAGAAATAATCCAGTGTATAATGGTTGCCAGCCTTTACAGAAACATTAACATTGCAAGCCTTTTACATTGCAATAATATTTTGCCATTTTCGCCAATTTTTATTTCAACAAGTGCTGTCGTGTTTCTGTCGAGCCACGAGGGGTAGTAGTGGGCTAGTCATCATTAGCAACATAGCCTCTTTGGCAAACCAGCTTGAAAACACAACTTTACATTGAATTTCACGCAAAGCAAGACCATACATTGGTGACCGGATTAAAGCAGCAATGAAATCAGGTGTGAAAGAGGATTTAAAATCGACATTACAACCCCCAACGTGGTACAAATGCAAAGAAAATACAGCTCAATCCCCATTGACTATGGGCGCAGCCATCTTGTTTGCTAGTTGTACAGATCTGCTCGCTCTACTTTGAAAGCGACGAGATACTACGACCGAAAGGGGGCGTGCCTCAGTGAAATGCCGCGAGAAAGCTGGGAGATTTGCGACTTTACCACTTCGTACATCCAAATGGATAGCAGCATTAGTCTAACAGGAAGAGACATCAAAGGAAGTGACTAAACCGGAAGTGACATCGTCCCAAAAATAAAATGGCAAATATGAATTTATACATAAGCTGATTTCAACTGTAGATTATTTGTATAATTATCCACATCCCGTTTTACATCAAATCATTTAAGAAATAAATGAAAATGAAGTGAATGCCTGGAGAGGCAAAACAGACTACGTTGACAACCCCACCCTTGGGTGAGAGCATGGTTTGTCCCGCTGGAGGCTGGGTTGAATCTCAGTGTTTTTCCATAAGTCTTTTTCCCATTAAAAAGGAATAGTGAATTGTGGTATGTAGAGCTTTAGATATGTGGGATCTTCTAAGCTAATTATTATTATTATTAACAAGCATCTGCTTGTTAATAATAATGAAGGGCTAGATTCAAGGTCCGCTGGCGGAACCAGAGTACGGTCCTAGTGGTTTTTTTGACTGAGGGACCGGTGTGGTCGCCCCACGTATCTGGGATACGGCCAACTGGATATTGGGAGTGTGGGCAAAAATGAGGGCAGTGGACTCAGGACTAAGAAAAGTGAAGTTTTATTCTCATTAAAACATTCACAAAAAATAGAGCAACGATCCAAAAGCAAAGGAAATGGCTGCATCAGTCAGCAAACAAAAACCAAGATAACAAAACACAGCATAACCTAACCAAAACATACGTTTCTCGTACTGGCCTCACGTCAAGCCAGCACCACCTTCAGCCCCCAAACACCAAATGAGCAGCCCTTAAATAGGGAAATGCCAATTGGCCCAATCAAGGCCGTATGGGCCAGACCATTAGTTGGGGGAACATTTACCTAAAGCTACCTTACCACACTGCCCCCTACCGGGACGGACGACTAACTTCACACCAGCCCAATCTAATATATACACACACACACACACACAAATATAATAATAATACTAATAATTACTCTAATGCGAGAAGGGGGAGGATTTCACCTTCTCACATTTCCCACCACCTCCGGAGTTTCGCCAACAGGATGGCGAGACAAAGTCTGCCACAGTATTATGCCTTCCCGCTCGTTACTGCACCGTGAAACTAAATGGTTGCAGTGCCAAGAACCAGCGGGTGATGCAAGCATTTGAGTCCTTCATGCTACCCAGCCACTGTGAGCCGCGGTGATCCACAACGAAGGGGTCACGACCCCTGACTCCCCCTTAGCAGCCTCTGTTACACAATCACAGTAAAGGCCGCTTTACCAAGGGGATCAGTGGCATGACCCATGTTCATCGCCACATAGGCGCTGCGTGCTTTGCCGGCGAGGTAGGGTACTATAAAGATGGCCCAATCCTCTCTTGGTCAGCCAAAGCCATTGCTAACCTCACAAATGTCCTGAGGTACTGCTCAAATGTCCTCATCCTCTTCCAGCCTGGGAATGGCCGCCCTGGGCCAGGTCACAGGCGCTACTGGTGCAGTTGCTGGTGCAGGTGCTGGTGCATGTGCCAATGCCGGAGCTCGTGCTGGATCTGGTGCAGGCCTCCGGTCAGCCTCGACATCCTCCTTGAGTTGGTTCAGCTGCATTTGGACACTTCTCCAGCGCTGCCCCTGCTTGGACGCCTCCCGCTCCAAGAGCCTACGCACCGCGGCAAGGTCAGACCCCTCAAGCGGGTCTCCGCCGGATGCCTGGTCCTCTCCATGGCCGTCTTCCTCCTCCATCTCCAGTAGAACCCCTCGGGACAGCCTCTGCTCCATTCGCCGCCAGATTCGGCCTCGTCCTCGCTGTCCACCGAGTCCTCGTCTTCCCCCTCGTCTCTACAGTTTCTCAGATGGCGTCGAAAAAAAGATCCCACCACTGCCACTAAATGCGAGGGACCGGCGTGGTCACCCCACGTATCTGCGATACGGCCAACTGGATATTGGGAGTGTGGGCAAAAATGAGGGCAGTGGACTCAGGACTAAGAAAAGTGAAGTTTTATTCTCATTAAAACATGAGAAACACCAAATGAGCAGCCCTTAAATAGGGAAATGCCAATTGGCCCAATCAAGGCGTATGGGCCAGACCATTAGTTGGGTGAACATTTACCTAAAGCTACCTTACCACACTGCCCCCTACCGGGACGGAAGACTAACTTCACACCAGCCCAATCTAATATATATATATACACACACACACACACACACACACACACACACACACACACACACAATATAATAATAATAATAATAATAATTACTCTAATGCGAGACAGTGAGAAGGGGGAGGATTTCACCTTCTCACATTTGACCATGTGTAATACATGAAAGTAATGAATTAATTAACGTTTGAGATTTTCTGATCTAGCTCCAACCACAAATGTCTGTCCACTGATGAAACTGAAGGCAGAAACATACGGCAAAAGCTCCAATGTATTGCTTCACTCTGGTTGCCATTATTGGATAGTTTTACACCTCAAAACAAGCAACTTCACCGATCCTTTGTGGGTGTGGACAGAGTTGGGTTCTTCATGAATCTCCGTGACAACCACTGGCCCAGAGCGAGTGGCTACTGGCAGCTGACCACTGAGCCCAAGACACGGGTGGGCGTTCATCACAACTATATAACCCTACACCAAAACCTTCCCACACAGAACTGTTTTAACGTATAGAAAAGACCAGTTTCTAATGGTCAGTTCTCTTTATTTAAGAGCATGTGCAGGGAGACAGAGTACACCAGATGCTCTGCGGCTCAAATGCCAGGGGGAAATGGTAAGTTTCAGGATATGGAGTGGCAAGGGTGATTCATTTCCGGCATTAAGGTCCTGGGTTCATTCCCCCATGTCCACAAACTCCCTGTAATCATTCTTGAGCCGGATGGCCGCCCTTACCTGCTCCTTAAAGCAATAGTTAACCCATTAAGCATATTTTGAATCATTTCCACCAATATTCAATTACCCCGTCTTGGGTATAAAACGATACATTTTTGACCTCAGTTCACTTTCACTTGCATTGAAACAATGGAATTGGCCTGAATGTTCTTTAAACAAAAAACGTTTAAATTCGTTTTTTTCTATAGAGGGTCTGAAGGTCATTTTATTTTGGATTAGGCCTATAACTATTTGACCTTGCAGAATCATCCCTTCACGTGTCTGACAATAAGCTAATGAGGCTAATCGGGTAAAATACTGCTTTAATATGTAAATTCACTGCAAGTATAGTGACTTAAAATACCAAAAACACTTACTAGCAATGATGATGATTCTGGCTTCATGTTCCACGGATGACACTTGACATTTGAAACGTTGCGTTTTGCTCCAGTCCCCCAGAGCCATGTCATAGCACGGCACAGGGGCCAGACCGCCTTCATCGAGGGAGAGGACCTTGAGCTCATCACATTTCAACCGAAAACAGCCCGCATGGTTCGGTGGTTGCTCAGTTTGGATTTCATGTTATAATCTGTATTATTAAATCGTTCAAACGTCGTTGTATTTATTTTGGGATCATAATTATTTATGTCTTTTTTTGGTTTAAGTAGAACCGTGTTATGCGGTGGTAAAAGCGAATAAACTGTATGATTTTATATGTTTCTATTATTTTGTAGGTATTCTTTTAGGATTTATCCGTTTATTTCACAGGGTCAAATCCATCAGACGGGAACGTGTAGGCCTATACGACGAAGATGGATTAGGCTACACTAGAACCTTTATCTTCAAAGTGACCTTGGCTATGACCTGGTCTCTAAAGGGACGAGTCCTGTTGTATTATCTACTCATCATGTAACAACCTGTGAACTACCTGCGCGTCTCTCTGCTCTCTCATGTCTCAGGGCACTGAAATAATGCGACGCCAACCGAGCAGAGATTCCCGGGAAACGGGATTCACGCGGGAGACGAAGCCCCAACCGGCGGACCGCGCGAGTAGACCCCCCCCCCGCCCGGTCATGTTGCCGATCAGCAGATATAATGACCTCACGGTAAAAACATCAATCCCCCCTACTGAGCTGCGTTAGAGCGCTGTCTCGGGGACCGGAGGAACATCCACTCAGAGCTGCATAGGAAAAAAGGTTAGTGCATATGCTATTATTTATTTTATTAAAGTATCAATAATGTAGATATTTTTGAACGTCTCTATTTAATTTCCTCTCAATGCCTCATTGTTAAGATTGATATGTTTGTTGTCACTTTTTTTTCCATTGTAAATAAAGTAATAAATAAAGTGTAAATAAGATCCGTTATTGGACTGGTGTTTTGTGTAGGAGAGCTCTGGGTTTGTCCTCAACGAACCGATAAACCAAGCCATCCTGGAGAGACCTCTGGGTCGCTCACAATTCATCACCCGCTACTGGAGAAAGTAGGTCCCTTTTGTCTTGCCTGGGAAGGGAATACGAACACACACACGCACGCACACACACGCACACACACACACACACACACACACACACACACACACACACACACACACACACACACACACACACACACACACACACACACACTCACACACAGTGTGATATGATTATTTAAATGTAATTGCATGAAATTATACGTATTAATTACAGTAGCCTATGACATCTCCCAGAAACTTGTGGAATTCCTTGCCCTTCTGAGTTCACTGACCTAAAAACTTATGTCAACAGTCAACACACTGCAGCACGGTGCCGTCTGCCCCCTGACTCAGACCCACCCTGCAGCACCCCCTGCTGTTGATCTTCAACAGGTGGACCCTCCGTGGACAGAACCCAAGTCTGATGGAGCACGACAACCAGTCCCCTGGGAAAGATGTTTCTCCAATGAACCCGTGTGGGCCTGGGAACTAGCAAATGTGTGTGTTGAATTATAGAGGAAATTTCGCAAGATTTGCGTACGATAAGGATATTGTGTCTGCATTTAGGCTACTTTCAACAACATTATGTATACGTGTGTCCCTGGCTGGATATAAGCAAGGTAGATAACGGTCACCCATAATCATGGCCCTCTTTACATTGTTATAGAAAAAATATATATATAACAACAATGGAAACCTACAACTAATTTGAATAAACACAATAAACAACACATTCTGTTCCATCTGCAGCAATCGAGTCCTCTGATTTAATATTCAGTGTCTGATTCAATATTTAAATGGTTTCTTGTGGTAAAGTTATGGGTAGAGCGAGGCATGTAGAAAGCCATGAGAGAGAGAGAGCGAGAGAGCGCGAGAGAGAGAGAGAGAGAGAGAGAGAGAGAGAGAGAGAGAGAGAGGAGAGAGAGAGAGAGAGAGAGAGAGAGAGAGAGAGAGAGAGAGAGAGAGAGAGAGAGAGAGAGAGAGAGAGAGAGAGAGAGAGAGAGAGAGAGAGAGAGAGAGAGAGAGACAGAGACAGAGACAGAGAGCTGCTGATGGATCCCGGGTACAGAAGACACCGCTGTGACCTACAGAGAATGATACGAGTGTAAACGCACCGCTAAAATAATTATAACTAAATCACGGACGCCTGCCGTCCCCGTGTACGTCTGTTATCTGTCACTGTGTTTTACTACCGAGTCACGGCGGCAGAACACAGGCGGCGGGGGTGAGGGGCCCGAGGAGCCGTAGTCCATAGCTAGCCATAGCCGCTGTGTCGCTTATTTACAATGCTGCCTACTCGTAAAAGCACAGCACGACTTATTAGACATGATGTAGCGAAAATAGCTACGTAAACACACAAAGACACACGCACGCACACACGCACGCACACAGACAGACAGACAGACAGACAGACAGACAGACAGACAGACAGACAGACGCATCTAGGTTGACGTGTGGACTTCACACTTGCCGACTGCGATTATGTGTAGTGACAGTGCTAGAAATCATTCATCATCATAAAATGCCCTTCTAAAAAAATAGTACAGTATGGAAACAAATATATACATATAGGCCTATCAGATCTGATACATCATTTTACATCACAGTTAGGACATCATGAAGTATTAATCATATAAACAGGAGCTGTGCGTGGAGGCTGGTCTGAGGTCCCTTGGCTGGGAGCAGAAACTCACAGCGACAGGATCTGATACAC
Source organism: Gadus macrocephalus (assembly GCF_031168955.1). Classification (NCBI taxonomy): domain Eukaryota; kingdom Metazoa; phylum Chordata; class Actinopteri; order Gadiformes; family Gadidae; genus Gadus; species Gadus macrocephalus. The sequence continues at coordinate 19,432,358 of NC_082390.1, read as the reverse complement.
TGCGGCACGAGTGCACCCAATAAATATTTCAGTCACCAAATGAGACGTGAGAAGCGATACGTGGAGAGAAAGACGATGGGGTTACACCCTGGGCACCGAGGGTCAACACTTAGTTTGACGCGGCGTAGGTTAAACAAGTTAGGGTGGAATTAGTAGAGAAGGGGGATGAATGAGAATAGAATTGTAATGCGCTCTTGCGTCATGTGGTGCTGTGATACATGAACTAAAGTACATCATTACAAACTCATTGATCAGTTTCTTTTGATTCGGGATGCTCTGTGAAGACCTCTGCAGAGCGAGGCCTCCACATGCCTTTTTATGGTGAGGTTGCTTGGCTGCTGCTCTAATAATCGTCCTCTCTGTCCCCCCACTCTCTCTCTCTCTCTCTCTCTCTCTCTGTCCTTCTTGGCACGGAACGCCCCACGTCTGCATACACAACACTGACAAGGCTTTGGGGGCTGGTTAGTGTGTCATAAATATTTTGCAAATTCATGTTCCAATACATTTATAAACATGGTCAACGTGTGTACAATTTCCGTTAATCCTGCTTGAGCTATTGTGGCCCCCCGATACAGAACAGAGCGCTCACTACCGGGAAATGACCAAAAAAATGAATAATAATTATAACAACAACATTGACACTGACTTGGTGAACTCAATAAATATTTAATAAGAAAGTTATATTATTCACACTCAGTAGAATAGAAAAACCCCATCACATTGTATCAGTTGTTTTGTAAATTATATCCTTTCCTTGAAGAGGCAAACTAAAAAGATGCATCCACAAACACACACAGGGTGCTCAGAGAGCACACATCGAACCGTCACCTGAGGCCTCTGCTGACTTGTCAATTAGCAAATGATTGGAGATGTCAAAAGTGCTTCAGTCCATTATTTCATAATGTCCAGTTCACTCATTTTCACAGGTCAGTTAATAAGTTACACATTAGCAGCACCATCCGATTCACAACACTAAAAAGCTTTTTACTACAATCCCATTGCAACTTTTGCCTCAGCCGAAAAAGCAGTGTCATCATTCCTTCATGGCTCGCCATCAGAGCCCGCGGCGCTCCTAGCGCCCTCCATTTTGTCTCCCTGTCCCCTCAACCTCCTCCCGCTCCTCGTACTCATAGTCCATCCGGCCCCTGTCGTACTCCAGCGCGTCCCCCTCGTACTCCAGACCCTCCGCCTCGCAGATCAGCTCCTCCGTCTCGTACTCCACCCCCTCCTCGTCATACTCCAGCCCGGTGCTGTCGTACTCCATGCCCGCTCGCTCCGACGGGCTGCTCTCCTCCTCCTCCTCCTCCTCCACCTCCTCCTCTTCCTCCGGCGCCTCCTCTCCGTCGGCGGCAGCGTCCCCGTCTCCGTCGGCCTCGTTCGCCACGCGCCCGGGGCTGGCGCCGCTGTTCTTCAGGATGCCGTGGATGACCCGCTCCTCCTCCTCCGCCAGCGCCAGCTGCTCCGCCGCCTCCTCCTTCGCCCTCCTCCGCCGCTCCTTCTTGTCCTCCCGCTCCTGCATGGCCTCGGCCGCCCCCTCTCCCACCAATGTCACCTCCTCGCCCACCCGGGGAGGCCCCTCCACGGGGTTGTGGTCGTAGGAGAGCAGCTGCAGGGTGGGGAGGCGCCGCAGGCTGGGGAAGTTGGAGATCTTGTTCTTGTCCAGGTCCAGCACCTCCAGGCCCTCCATGCGCAGCAGCACCTTGGGGAACTCCTCGAAGCGGTTGCCGTACACCCACAGGCCCTTCAGGGACTCCATGCGCACCAGGTCGCTGGGCAGCCTCTTCATGCGGTTGTCCCCGATCTGCAGCGAGCGCAGGTGGGGCAGCTCGTACAGCTGCTTGGGGAAGTACTGGAAGTAGTTGCTCTCGATCCACAGGCAGCGCAGCTTCTGCAGGTTGCGCACCTCGGGCGGCAGGCACACCAGCCGGTTGCTGCCCATGTAGAGACAGGTGAGGTTGACCAGCTGGCACACGGCCGGGGGCACGTCCTCCATCTTGTTGAAGTCCAGCGCCAGGGTGCGCAGGCCCTGCAGGTTGGCGATGCGCTCCGGGAGGGTCCTCAGGCGGTTCCCGCAGGCGTAGATCTTCTCCAGGTGCATCAGTGTGTACACCCGGCAGGGCAGCTTCTTGAATTTACGGTAGCACAAGTCCAGCACGGGGTCGCCGCTGTCCAGCATGTCGTCGACCCCCAGGGGCAGCTCCCCTTCCTCTTCCTCCTCCTTCCGGTGCCTCGCTTCAGCCCTCTCTGCAATATCCTCTGCCGTCTCCTCATCCTCCTCTTTCGCCTCCTCCTTCTCCTCCGCCTCCTCCTCTCCCTTGCTGGAAGAGCTGCCCATAACCGGTGCCTTGGCGACTCTCCTATCCGAGTGGAGACGGGGTCAGGGGATGGGGTATGGTCTGCGTCAGGTCAGCCCTCAGGCGGGATGTGTTTGTTTGCTGGTGGATCCCACTCACAGTACCAGCAGCGAGGGGCAGCATGTTGGTCCTGACTCTACACGCTCTCACAGCGGGCTCCCAGGCTGGGGACAGTGCATGTCATGGGTCTCTTTTTCCTCTTCATTGAACTGTCTAAAGTCACATTTGGTTAGATAGGGTGAGGGGAGAGGGGAGTCACTAGTGTGATGGTTACTCACCCACTGGATAATCTAACGAGTAGTAATAATGGTAGTAGTAGTAGTAATAGTAGTAGTAATAGTAATAATAATAGTAATAGTGGTAATAATACGATTCAATTCGCTGGCGATTTTGGGTGAATCCAATAAAGTGCAGCTTAATTTTAATTAAGCCTAAGCTTAGGCCTACTAGAATGCATCATAGAGCTTCAGTTACAACCTTTTTTTTAATCAATTTCTTCACCTTACCCTTTGCAACTTTTGAGAACTGTATGAAATGTGATCAGCGTGCAATGGTGCCCACGGCGCGAAGCAGAGAGGTCTTGAACCCTAAAGTTCGACAGATGCAGGTTATTCCAAATGTGTGTGCACAGAGGAGGGCATGCATGCAGAAATTAGTCTGCTGAGGCAACAGTCCCGTGGCCGCTTGCGTGCTCTTCCTGTCCGCTGAACCAAATGAGACCACACCGCTCCGCGTCTACGTAGTTCGATGACCTGGCCGGCAGCACAGAGAACCATTTAACAAAAGTACATCCTTCAAGTTAGAGCGGCTCCCTCTCGACACGTCGCCGTCGTCCCGAAGTCAAAAACCTGCACGTCAAATTGACGTGCGAAAACGTAGCGCCAACTTCTCCAACTGTTCAACGGTTGCACACTTCTGCATTTCACGTCCATCAGTGGGAGATTTACGGTCGACCGTACTCGCCTCCCTCTCTCTGCCTCCCTTAGCAACCAGTATGGGAAGGGGATCACGTGGTCTCCAGTGTCCGTGTGCGCGTCCCCGCGTGATTGCCTGATTATGAAAGAAAGGAGAAACAAATGAGCGTGCATATTAAATGTCAGAATGAGGTATTGGAGATGGTGGCATGCACAGGCTGTAATATCAGCGTTGTTGCGTCGCACTCCAGATGACGCTTATATAAAATTGCTGCATATTTTCTGTTGAATTTGTCCCACATCACATGTTATCGTCGCTCTTTTTCTCGGGTTTGGCGGCCATGAGAAAAGTTGACTGACTGACGGGCTGCTGCTGGGTTGTGCGGCTCCGCAGCCGAGCTGAGTCACAACGCATGACACGGGGGGGCCGACACACTGAGGGGCGCCGCTGGGATCCGGTGGGACAGGCATGGGAACTGGAGGGTACTGCTGTCTGATGCGGTGCGCTATCAAAACCCACTTTATCTGCAAACGTTCACTTTAAATCGGAACGACCCCCAAGTGACCCCCTGCTTGACAATGCAGTAGGCTACATAACTTCACTTCAAGTTTGATCACCTCACTTCCAGTTTGCTTCGGCAAAATACATTTTGCCTAAGCAAATTTGGGACGATTTAAATCATTGTGTGATTCAGCTGGCTAATGATGCATGCGGTTAGGGAGACGGTTATTGTCCACCCTGCGACTACTGTGTGTCTATGTGTAGGCCTATTATTTAAATTTGAATAAGCAAATTCAGCAAAATCTGCTCGGGATTTTGGTTGCTTTCACCAAAGATTTGGGTTTTGGAGGTCAAACGAGGATGAGAAAGGTGTATTTTTAATAGAGGACACTAGCACCATCTGTTGGTGTCCCTGTGTACCTTCAGACGACGCGTCAGCAGACGACTGTCTGGGTTTATCCACACAACTTGTGGAATGTAAATGTAATGTAGAGCAAAATGTTATGCAATTGTGAATTTGGATGATTTTGCTTGCATTTTCCAACACATTTTCCAACAATATTCTAGATCTAAATTGTGAAGAAAGAACGCTGTCTGTTTAAATACAGATGAATAAGACTTAATTCATCAGCATTTTTAGACTAATTGTTATGGACTCAACTGATTCTTTCACTATTTGGCTATATCCTCGTTGTTGAAGTCACTTTGGCCAAATTAGTATGCCTTACCAATGCAAATGCAATGTACCAGCATTTCCAGTTCAACTGTACTCTGCTGAAACGCACGCCACACGCACGCCACATTTTGGGATGGATTTCATTGAGCCAATTGCGAATATGCCAGCGGTCGGGGATACGCGCGGATTGGTCCGGGATACGCGCGGATTGGCCCACCATCCCTCGAATGATCGCTCGGAATTTAGAGTGAATGAGTGGGTGAATCTGCGAGTGAACGCGTTAGGGCAGAAGATCCAATTGGAGGCGAACTATTAGGAATGATCTCGGCGAAAGGTGAGCCTAAACGGGCGTCATTGTGCTGATCTGATTGCAGCAGAGGAAGGATTCCTGGACTCCAGTGGACGCACGTTGCCTTTATTCTCTGAAGTAAGTAACCCATGCGATGTCTGCGTTAACTGTTGCATCTGTCTACTCGCTGACCAGTGATCTAGAATTAGAAGGCCATTTGAACGCGAAATGGACATGAAGATATTCAATAATTACATAGGCCCTATTACATTATTGGTGATGTAATTGTAACAAACGCATAGTCCATTTAATCGAGCTGTTATTATCGGATGCTTCTGCAACGTGTCGATGCCGGCATAAACGGTCGTAGTTGCCACGCCAAACCATGTCACTTCTCTTTTTTCATCATCAATTATTCCCGAAGACATTTCTGTGGTCTCTGACCTTACTAGAGTTACACTCGTTTGTCTGGTTAACGTGCGCAGAGCAACAGGTTAGAGTTGGTCCTCGCCTCTTGAAGCCCGGTGCTCTCTTAGGGGCCCGGGGCCTGACCTACAGAGTATACATGTCTGTCTCTTATGGGCCCGGTGCCGGACCTACAGAGATACACGTCTGTTTCTTAGTGGCTCAGGGCCGGACCTACAGAGATATACATGTCTGTCTCCTAGAGGGTAGACCTAGAGAGATATACATGTCTGTCTCCTAGGGGCCAAGTGGCGGGCCTACAGAGCTATAAATGTCTGTCTCTTAGGGGCCGGACCTACAGAGATATAAATGTCAGTCTTTTAGGGGCCGGACCTACATAGATAGAAATCTCTGTCTCTTACGGGGCGGACCTACAGAGACATAGATAGACATATCTGTCTCCTAGGGGCCCAGGGCTGGATCTACCGCGATAAACATGTCCTGCTGCTTCTCCGGACTCTAACTTGACCCTGCTGTTATTGCACCTAGGTGGAAAACGTAAGCTCAGCACTCGGCACCTACCTTCCAGTCGAGCGGTCATCGGTTCGGGTCAGAGACAGCACTCAGCTCAGCGGCGATGGGAGGCGGAGGGCAGCTGACAGAGCCGGTGGAGACGAGTGCCTGCGGCGGGCGGGCTGCTAGTGTGTACACCTGGGACGAGGTGCAGAAGCATTGCCATAGGAACGACCAGTGGCTCGTCATCAATAGGAAGGTGTACAACGTCACCCAGTGGGCCAAAAGGCACCCAGGGGGGCTCAGGGTCATCAGCCACTATGCCGGAGAGGACGCCACGGTAACCACTGCTTTTTATAATTGGGGCTTTTCCATGAGCTCTACCGTCACTAGCGCTGCTACTGCTAACAAATACACAAGTCCTCCTGTTCAGCATGCCTCACGGTACAGTCTCAATGAAAGGGATCCTCAGTTCTAGTACATTGTAGTACAACAGCTTTAAAAACCGTCCTCCGTCAGATCACGCAGAATCGGTCTTAACATAGCACGTCACTTAAGTTGACGGTTCTGTCTTGCTTTTATTTTTTTTATCGTGCAGGAGGCCTTTCTTGCTTTCCATCCCAACCCGAAGTTGGTGCAGAAGTTCCTGAAGCCGTTGCTGATCGGAGAGCTGGCTGTGACCGAGCCCAGCCAGGACCGCAACAAGAATGTTAGTGTCGCTTTTGGAATATTCTTCTTTACGAAGCATCAAATCACTTTGGCAGTTTCTTTTGCAGCCGTATATTATAGCACCACGCACATGGGCTGAACCTCCTCCTAATGAGTAAGTCAAACCATGCAATGCTGGGATTTTTATTCATTAGTCTGCAAGTGTTTTCCATAGAACACTTTTAGTTGCTTACTTTGATTCATTACCCCTTTATTCTTACCTCTTGAATAAACAAACACTTTGTTTGCATATATTTATTATATATTTATATATATGTATTTAAAATGTATACTTATATTCTCTCCTTTTTCATTTATGATTACAACCTAATCGTATGACAGCCTGCATTTGTTTATGTGCAGCGTCACTGAATACAGTATGCGCCGTAGTGATGGTCCCTTTCCCTCCCCGCTCCGGCCCCCTCGGCCCGGTCTGCAGGCAGCGGTGGTGGAGGACTTCCAGGCGCTGCGTACCCGGGCGGAGGGCCTGGGCCTGTTCCAGGCTCAGCCCCTCTTCTTCTGCCTCCACCTGGGCCACATCCTGCTGCTGGAGCTGCTGGCCTGGATGAGCGTGTGGCTCTGGGGGACCGGCTGGAGCGCCACGCTGCTCTGCTCCTTCATTCTGGCTGTCGCTCAGGTGACAGGGAGAGGGTTGTTGTGTGACTTATGAACGAATGAATAGATGGGATTATTAGGTCAAAGAAAGAATGTACCATTAAGGCCTAGTTCTGATCGCAGTGACCCGCGTTCCATTCCTGCCCGTGCGTGCTCCTTTGCTGCATTTAATCCCCTCTCTCTCCCATACCTGCCTGTCTATCTCACTCTACCATAAAGCATAAAATTGCAAAAATGGATCTTTAAAAGAATGAATCACATTGATGTTCTGAATGGATGAAGTCTCATGTACTGTTTATCATTTTCCTATCGTAGGCCCAGGCTGGATGGCTGCAGCACGACTTTGGTCACCTGTCTGTCTTCAAGCTCTCCCGCTGGAATCACATATTCCACAAGTTCATCATCGGTCACCTCAAGGTGTCATGTCCCTCTGTACCTCCTCACACATAAGAGATCGTGACGCTCAATGATCAACGCCATCCTGTTCTCACAGTCCACCTCGAGGCTATTGCACACTGAAGTCCTGAGTTCTGTCTCCCTAGGGTGCTTCTGGAAACTGGTGGAACCACAGACACTTCCAGCACCACGCCAAGCCCAACGTCTTCAGCAAGGACCCGGACGTCAACATGCTGCATGTCTTTGTGGTTGGGGATATCCAGCCAGTGGAGGTGAGGAAGACCAGCACAGGAAGCCATGTGACCTGGTTATGACACAGTTCCATGTAATTCATCTGGGCCCTGGTGTGCTCCGACTCAACTGACTGTTTGTTTTCCATTGCAGTATGGCATTAAAAAGATTAAATACATGCCCTATCACCACCAACACCAGTACTTCTTTTTAGGTATTTTTTCTTTGATTCATTTTTTATATTTTCTTAGAAGTATTTGAAATCCATTGAATTGCCACTTAAAGAAAAAGCATGTTGAATTGCCCGAAACTATTTGAACTGTCGGTGCCTTTGTGATCCTTCATGAGTATGTCTTTGGCTCCTTCAGTCGGACCCCCACTGCTCATCCCGGTGTATTTCCACATCCAGATATTACGGGCCATGTTCTCTCGACGGGACTGGGTGGTATGACTTCAAGATTCATTCTTTAACTCCTCTGTATTATGACACAAATAAACCCTAGCCATTATATGGTTTATGTATTGAAAAAGCATGTAGCGTGATCCAATGATGCTATTCAAAAGATAAAATAAGTTTTGATGGTTATGAATCATTAGCGCAGTTACATTTGTAAGCATATATATGTGTGCCCAAAAGCCTGTGCTCTTGTCGTGCAGGACCTGGCCTGGTCCATGTCGTACTATCTGCGCTACTTCTGCTGCTACGCTCCGTTCTACGGCCTGCTGGGCTCTGTGGCCCTCATCAGCTTTGTCAGGTCATCCATCTTTACACCGCACCGTTTCGGCCCTCCGAATGCCATTCAGACGTTGGACATGCCTTTGCTCTGTTCCCTGTGTGTGCCAGGTTCCTGGAGAGCCACTGGTTCGTGTGGGTGACCCAGATGAATCATCTGCCGATGAACATAGACCACGAGAAGCAGCAGGACTGGCTCAGCATGCAGGTACGCACAGGGAGCTCATCAAACACACTCAGAAGGGGGGGTACTTCAGAGTCCTGCTGCTGCTGCTGTGTTGGTAATCTCTCTCCCCCCCCCCCCCCCCCCCCCCCCCTCAGCTGAGCGCCACCTGTAATATAGAACAGTCCTGCTTCAACGACTGGTTCAGCGGACATCTGAACTTTCAAATCGAGCACCAGTAAGTGACACCACAATCTGCTTTGCAAGCTATAACTGTAACTTCACTCTGTTTGCTATACGAACACAGAGATAGAGGCAGAGGTATCCAGTCCCCTAATCGCTTCTCCACACCGAATCCGTCTGCACACTTCCCCACTCAATCGTCGGGAGAGTTTGTGCAGACTGCTCCACTGGTCTCCTAACACTGATGAAACTGAGACGTGTTACCATGGTTACTGTTCTCTCCTCCCCCATGTCTGGCTGCAGCTTGTTTCCCACCATGCCGAGGCACAACTACCAGGTGCTGGCTCCGCTGGTGCGAGCGCTGTGTGAGAAGCACGGCATCCCGTACCAGGAGAAGACGCTGTGGCGGGGCGTGGCCGACGTCGTGCGGTAGGCGGGGTCATCTTAACACGAGGGCGGGTCGCTGGGTTGAATGCTGGGAATGAAAGCCTTACAATAGAGGGGCGACCAGAGGTGAAGGGAGGGAGTTGTCAGGCAGTTCAATTACTAGAATATAATGGATATGGATCAAATCCATCACACAAAAGACTTTAGTGTCCTCGTATCTCAGACGGTTATCATGATGTATTTTCTTTTTTTTTATATTCATTAATTTTACTGCTCATGGTGTATTTTGACTTATATTCCTTATTTATATTGTTTATGATGTAGTTTGATTGATGTTCATTCGCTTTGTTGTTTTGTTCCCTGTGTGTGTGTTTCTAGGTCGCTTAAGAACTCAGGAGACCTCTGGATGGATGCTTATCTCCATAAGTGAGGAGAACAACAAGGAATTCAACACAAATTGAAACCATGCTGTTTGAAATTTACCAAAAAGAAAAACGTCATGCACTACCTAAGAGATAAATGATGTACGTGTGGCTTTGTAATACGGTGTAGTGCAGGAACAATCTATTCTTACTATTGTATTTATAGTCAATCTGGTTTACTTTGATGTGCAGGATTTCCAACGATGTGCTAGAGCTCCTTGGGTATTCTACGATGCCTTACAGTTCTGTTGTGCAAGAATGATTTTAAATAACATTTTGTGCATTTATTGTTACTTGTTCAAACAGTGAATGTTTTTTTCTAATCGATCATGGACGATAAGTTTATCAATAAAGTTTTGACTGAATAGTGAACACTCCCCTTTTTCCTATAGCTTTTTCAAACTTTTATATTTACTCTATTGTTTGTTTATTAGGCGCCTATTATATACAGATTAGATGAATTTGCTTGTTTGGATTCAGTCCTTTAAACCCAGCTTTTCCCTTGGGCTGAGAGCCTTTCTCTTGGTAGACGAGGATTATGAGATCTTTACATAATTTCCATATTTGTCTTATCATTAAGCCAGCAAGGGCCATCTCATCTCCACCTTCGTGAGTGACTAACTTTGCATAAACTTAGCATATTAGCGAGAGTTTTTATTCATTCGACAGCAGCATGTTTCTTTTCCAGCGCCAGGGAGGGGATTCATTGATGTGTTGAGTGAGAAGGATTGAAATGGTTCTCATCAAGCGGAAGACCGACCCCAGGTTTATCTCAGGAGCTCCATAGCAACACCAAGATACTACAGCAATGTGTGCATTGTCTGTTTCGAGTGCTTTACTGTACTTTGAACACAAGCAAATGAACATGGGTTCCCTTCTTGTGGTAGGCTCTTTGAAGAAGTTACTTTTAACTGGAGACAATGGCAGAGCCTCTCCCTATCTCAGTCCTCATTGAAGTGCGTTCATCCTTTGACCATTCAGCAGAGCTATGTGGTGTCCAGCATCAAACAGAAAGGGGAGGCAGAGAAGACAGTTTCTGTCTCAGTTTCTGTCTGAGTTGTCATCGTAACGATATCAGCAACAGACACCATATGAATCATGAATCGTTATTAAATATAAATGGAGCAACGGTAATAAAATAAATGATTTAGTATAAACATAATAGATGTGATTAAACCATTACTAAATTGAGCCAATTAGAGAGATGGGATTAAAGGTGCATATACACAAAGAATGGAATGCTTGAGCATTATTCATTTTTATTATGATATTCTTTTTCAACTCATTTTATCCTCCTATTTACATCAGCCCTCTTTATTTGGCTTAACCTCTTTTTGAACCAACACCTATTTAACACTTGTTTTGAAAAGAAAATTACATTTTCTCAGTGAATCAAGCTCATGTTACATTATGTGTTGAGTATTTCATGATGAGTGCCCCACATGCTGCAAAAAAAAGCACAATAATAACTCCCACAAGACATGCAATTTCCCTTCTAAAACGACTTGCCTTTAAGAGCCCCTGTTATGCCTGATTCTGAAAGGTTCAGAAACAGATGTAAGGAAAATAGAAATTTACCAGTAGGATATGCACCCTAATTATTTCACTAATGTAGCAAATATCACATGACATATGAATATATTGCTTTCAACCTAGAATGACACATAACTTTAACATGTTTTGCTATAAAATTATGTCTGTAAACAGTAATCACATGAAAGCAATGATCAATCAAAATATATTGGAATTGTATGGTATGTAATAGATTCTGGCACAGGGATTTTGGTTATGCAATGATTGGTTAATAATTACATGTTATTTAGTAAACACCATTGCTAATTATTATTCTGTGTATGCGCAAATGTCTCTTGCCCACATATATTTCATTAATTTCATGCACACACACACACACACACACACACCGCCACACCTACAATTACAATTACACCTACACGCACACGCACACGTACACACACACACACACACACGCACACACACACACACACACACACACACACACACACACACACACACACACACACACACACACACACACACACAGACACAGACACACACACACACACACACACACACACACACACACACACACACACACACACACACACACACACACACACATTCAACAATCAGTCAATCGCGTTGTGTTCTCTATTTTATACAACACACACTTCTTCAAGCAACAGTACACACTTATAAGGTAGGAAGAAAAAGGCAAGAACATAAGAAAACAATTGAAAACTTATATTTATCAGTGATACAAAATAAATATTCAATTACAATTTGTACAACACCAATTCGGTATATTCTACTGTAGGGTGTGTCTTTGTGAAGACATGTAAATAGTTTTGCTTAAATGGTAAGCTCTGAATAGATTGGACTGGTGAAACTGATCAGCCGTGCAGGGCTGTTATTGGCTACTGGTGAAGTGGGTGGGTTCAGTCCTCACTGGTGGAGCCAATCTTCTCCTGCCTTCTCTTCATGATCTCCTCAAGTTCTGAGTCCCCAGTGCTTTTCTGTGATGTAATGACAGCCACAGTTAGTAAATGACATGGGAATTAAAAATACTGCCACTTTCTGAGAGTAAGTGAAGGAATGGAGGAAGTATAAACATGGTGATGGTTTAACAAATGGTTTAGTCCCATGCCCCCAAGCATTGTGATTCCTTTTTGATACGAGTGAAAAAAAAAGTTGTTACGACAAGCCACTACTAATAAATAGCATAAAATTGCAGAAATTCAAATTGCATGAGTTTGTGAACAGCAGAAGCGCTGTGCGTGTGTGTGTGTGTGTGTGTGTGTGTGTGCGCGTGTGTGTGTGTGTGTGTGTGTGTGTGTGTGTGTGTGTGTGTGTGTGTGTGTGTGTGTGTGTGTGTGTGTGTGTGTGTGTGTGTGTCTGTGTGTGTATGTGCACTGACCTCCAGCTGTGCCCTCTGCACAGTGATCTGACTGTAGACCCGGGCTCCCTCGTCCCCGCACACGGCCTTCAGCTCCTCCTTGTTCAGGGAGAACAGCTGCGCCCCGGTCAGGATGCCCAGGCACTCCACCGTCCTGCACGCACACACCGTCCCATAGCATGTTAGCTTAGCGCAAGGCCTGGAGTCCTTTCTCTGCCTGCCGGCGGCCATGTACCGAATGCTGGCGTACCTATCAATGTCACATATATCAGACCCTGACAAGTGACAATAATAATGTTGTCTTAAATATAACATAGAAGCATATAACTTATCCTTATGGATTCATGTGGAACGGTCGCTCCATGAGGATGAATATGTTTTAACGAACGTGTCCACGGTAAATCACAGCGAGTGGTTATTCCGCTGCATTTCCTTTGACCTAATGGAACACGGTCATCGCCCTCGATGTAGAACAGCTCATGCGAAGCTGCTTGTCATCACAGTCATCGCCGGGGACAACTCCACGGATCAGGACCCGGAACTTCCACCGGGATCACGGGGACGGTTGGAACTTACGGTTTGCTGAACTTTGCGGTGAGCCATGCGGTGACCTGCTGGGGGCTGGAGTCGAAGGTCAGCGGGATGCTGCTCCCGCCGGAGCGCTCCACGCGGAAGTTCCTGGCGGGCGGCTGGCTCTTGTTTGTGGTGATTCTCTTCAGCAGCTCATCGTTGACCTCATCCATCTGGTGCGATATCACTAGACAGGCCGAGACACAGACAGCATTGGTGGCAGACCCAACAGAGCTGCGTTGGACAGACACCGTGGAAACCAGTGACCCAGATCAGCGTCTGACCAACGATGGCCGTGTTGGACGGATGCCGAACGAAGGGGTTTCGTTTCTTTGAGTGCGAAATGACCCTTCACCTCAGGTTCTGACTTACCCTTGTCTTTGTGTCTTGCAACGCCGAAACTGTCCCCCCCAGGGCCCATGGGACTTGTAGGGGCTGGCCCTCTGTAGCCCTGACCGGGCTGAACACAAAATAAACACAGTGACACACAAACACACACACAGACACACATTCACATGTAGAGGGCACTAATGAGCCACCATGTAGCATTATGGAGGAACAGACATATATCATCATTTTAGCAGCACTCAAACTAATATCCTGTGTAGTCCGCATCAATTGTATCCTGTTATACATTCAGGAGCTGAAGACTGTCTGAGTGGGGTTGCTCTAGCTGATGACAGGCAGGGTGCGTGTGTCAGTGTGTGAGGTCACCTGGAAGGTGTCTTGCATGGCCTGTGGGTCCTCCAGCTTCACCACGTCCAGGATGTTGTAGGGGACGTAGCCGGACTGCCCACTTCGGTTCCGCAACTTCCACCACTGCTTGTCGTCCTCGATCACCTGGAACACGAGCACTGACTTGAGTCATCACTCTCACAACCACAACATTTACATTTACGCATTTAGAACACTCTTTTATCCAAAGCGACTTACAATAACTACATTAGTTAGAAGGAAGAGAAACAAAAATATATCGCTGTCGGTGATTGGGTTGACCTAGCGATTGTTAGCGATTTGCACTAACAATCAATAGGTTCACCCATTCCCCGTGTACAACAAAGATAGCTAGGATAAGATGCTACACAACTAATTACGATAACAAAGTATGACGACGATACAATAAATGCTTACATTAAGTGCCAGGACGTACAACAGACAATAAGCAGGAGGGGTGGGAGGGGGTGGCTATGCAGAGTCTAGGTGACCTTTGAACAGGGGAGGCTTGACACAACCTCTGTTCAGAAGACATGTTGTGGTGCATGCACAACAATTCAATTCAGGTTCAATACAGACGAGCGCACTTGTATGTGTGTCATCACTGCTCTGTGACGTGGCCTACATGTTTACTCAAAGCCTTGTGTGCATATGTCTCTTATTGCATGTGTTTGATTCTCCAGTGTATACTTGTTTGGATAATTGAGTAAGCTGCCCTTACCTCAAAAGAAAGCTCTTAGTGCAACCAGTACGACCACAAAAAGCTCTATGTGGTCACAAAGTGATGGTGATGGTTGTTGGGGATCATCACCCATCAAAATCTATTCAAACGTACAACTCGCCTGTATTCTCAACTAATAATTCCAGTGTCTTGCGGGTCATTTTTACACGTTACATAAAACTAACAATATCACACGCAGAAATCACACTGCATGTGTTGACAACGGGACCAGTGCCCAAAATGGTTTCCCTTTCATTGTACGCAAATGATTCACATTTGCATTCAAAGTGTCTGTGTCTCCCGAATGACCTGGGAGACCTTGATTGAGATGGCTGCATCAACACATCCCAGTGGTGAGCTACAATACAACGCTGTAGAAACCCTACAGCCCTGAGCCCCAGATGTAGGGGGTGTCGCGGACACTGACAGAGGGCCACCAGGTTTCATTGTAAGGTTTATATTTCTTTACCTCGAGCACCTCGTCCTGCAGCACTGACAGCTCATTGGCGTTGCGAGCGACAAAGTGGTAGCGGATCTTGGCGTATCTGCGGGTGGGTGGCATCCCATTATAAGACCTGTCAGCGGCAGAATATTCCTCTCATTAAAATCCTGACAGTTTGTTATCATATCATCACGCAGAAAGGCAGCGGATTTTATTCAACCCAGATGGCACATATGGTAATAGAATATTTAGATGTAACTGAATTACCCATTTGATGAATTGGACGAATGAGTTCCGTAAAACTATGAAAAGAGAGAAAAGGGAACAAAGGATTTAGATACAGGCCTATGTGCACATCTTCATTTCCTCACTGAAGCCATCACCAACAAACAGTCATACGTCGACGCACTAGCTGGCGACATCAGCTAACACATACATCCACACACTGTGTGGATAATACATACATCCACACACTGAGGCAGAGGCTAAGGCCACAGCTTTAGGCCACAGCTAAGGCCATAGCAAGGCCCCAGCTAAGGCCAGAGCTAGCGTACTGGCTAGCACACATACATCCAGACACTGGCCAGAGGAGGCCACAGCTTGCGACACCGGCCAGCATCCATTTCTGCTCACCTCCCCAGAGGACTGCTTCTTGTAGTCCGGGGTGGTGGGGGACATAGGTGGCCCCGTGGGTCCCTCTGTCTCCCATGGCGACACCTTGAAGTGCTCCGCGGGGGGTTCCCATCCATTCCGGAATTTGGGGTAGTAAGGGGGGGCACACTGGTCCCTCGGCCAGTCTGCTCTATAGTGGGAGGGGGGGCAACAAGACGATGACCACCAGCGCATAACCAGCTGTGTTAGAACACGAGGACTGGGCATAACTTTAGAGGAAGATGGGCCGAGCGTGGCAACCGAGAGACCCTCAGCTGGTCATGAAGGAATACAAGCATGAATATTAATGCATTGATGCCATCACCATCGATTAGCAAGAAGCGACTCCAGGCTGGCTCTGAGGTTTGTATCTGCTTTGATAATAGACATTGATCGGCCACGCATGGAAAGCCTTTAATAAGCCGAGCTGCAGAGCGCTCAGAGCCTGTTCACGACAGCGGGCGTGTGTCAGCGTGTACCTGGGCCTCGTCCATCCCTCGCCCAGCAGCTCAAAGATGGTCATCTCCTTAGGGGAGAGGTTCCCCCGCAGGAAGTCCACTGTGTCCCGGCACAAGTGGGGCGCAATGATGGAGCGGGCCAGGTCTGGACTACCACAGCTCTGGAGCACCTGTCACACACAGGCACACACACAGACACCCACCGTGAGGACCAACAAACACACACATACACGCAGACACGCACACACACAAACACACGCACACACAAACGCAGACATGCAGACACACACACACACACACACACATGTAGACACGCAGACATGTACACACACACACACACACACACACGCAGACACGCACACATACACACACATACACACACACACACAAACATATACACACACACACACACACAAAACACACACACACACACACACACACACACACACACACACACACACACACACACACACACACACACACACACACTCTCACACACACACACACACACACACACACACACACACACACACACACACACACACACACACACACACACACACAGGAATATGCATTAATAGACAGAAGAGGAAGAGAGAAGGGGAGACGGAGGCTGCCAGAGAACTGATTATAAACAATGCTTCTTACTGACTCATGATGACAAACCCTGACACACACATACACACATACACACACACACACAAACATATACACACACACACACACACACACACACAAAACACACATACACACACACACACACACACACACACACACACACACACACACACACACACACACACACACACACACACACACACACACACACACAGGAATATGCATTAATAGACAGAAGAGGAAGAGAGAAGGGGAGACGGAGGCTGTCAGAGAACTGATTAGAAACAATGCTTCTTACTGACTCATGATGACAAACCCTGAAGGCTACTCCCACAGAATACAAGCAACACAGATGACAGCTCAGGACTAACTAACCGGAAACCGGTTGTCCAAACTGCTACTGGAAATAGTTTTCCCATTATTCTGCGTGTCCGGGAAGTTTGGAAAATCCAAAAAAGTCCCTCATGAACCCAGTGGATCAGGGCCCAGCCCCGTCCTGCTCTCTATCCAGCAGTATCTGGGCGTGGATGATACCGCCGCTGGGTGATTGTGCTCCAACATTATGTCACTGTGACTGCACCCATCTCAGAGCCACATGTCTCCTGTCAGAGGAGGGCTGGACAGGGAGGCAGGTGTGGTGTGGTGTGGTGTGGTGCCAGCACAAGACAAAACACGAACATTCATCGGGACATCAATTAAAAACCTCAAGAATCTGATTCTGTAAATGCTAATGGAGCCGTCTGAATAGCTAAATGTACGTCAGGCCATTCCCCGGTTGCACGGGGTTGATAATGGCCTGCGGGCTGGGCCTCCTTTGAGTCAACACGGCGGCTGTACAATAGGTATTATGGATGTACCCAGCCATTGTGGACCTTTCTAGGCAAACAGGGAACGAGGGAACGCATTCGCCTCAGCTGGCAAATCAGTGCACATTTGACCCTTTATGGAAATCATTGTTGCTATCTTACCAGCTCCAGCGGCCCGAAGAGGAAGTGAACCAGTTCAGACGCACTGGGATTCTGGATGTGCTTCTTCAGCTTGGCCTGCCGGGGGAAGACACACAGAGACAGACTAAGTGGCCTGGCCCGGCCAATGACAGCGCTGCCTGGTGGGCTTGGGTTGCTGTGATATCTTACCAAGAGGTTCAATGCCAGCTTCAGTTTCTGTAGACTATCAACAAGGTCGGCTTCGGTGGGGGGCTTGGCCCTGAGGGTCAGCATGCCCTCTGCAAACAGACAAGCCCGGAACAATGAGCACACATACACACACACACATGCAGGCGTGCACACACACGAACACACACACACAGCTCAACAGAGTCCTCCGTTAGAAGAGGCTGGTGTTTTTCCATTCATATTCAAGAAGTTGTGGTTAGGTTAGTTTATGGTTAGTTTATTGAAGATGATCAGATTCCGTTTATAGCCTTGTGACTTCGACCTAAAAATGACAACAACTAACCAACCCACACATTCAACACTAGATAGTGAGGCCGTGAGAATGACACACGGTAGAGAAATAGAGACTGCAATTAAGATAGTGTGAGTGTGAGTGTGACTGAGAGAGAGAGCGAGAGAGAGAGAGTGTGAGTGTGAGCGTGAGTGTGAGTGTGAGTGTGAGTGTGACTGAGAGAGAGAGAGAGAGAGAGAGAGAGAGAGAGAGAGAGAGAGAGAGAGAGAGAGAGAGAGAGAGAGAGAGAGAGAGAGAGAGAGAGAGAGAGAGAGAGAGAGAGAGAGAGAGAGAGAGAGAGAGAGAGAGAGAGACAGAGAGAGACAGAGACAGAGACAGAGAGAGAGAAAGTTGGCTTGAGATCAAGATCAAGCAGAGATAGAGATAGAGATAGATACAGAGATAAAGATAGAGATAAGAGATAGAGAGGGTACGAGAGAGAGACACACCAAGGCATAGCAAACCATAACCGGCTGGACAATATGCTTGCATATTGCCGCGGGGTCTTTGCCACGCATAAGAAGAAAAGGAGACAGACCTGCTGGTCCTTTCTTCTTATTCTTCTTACTCTTGTTGCGCTGGTTGAGCTGGGAGAAGGCCTCCGCAGCCTTCTGCAAGCGCGCCACCAGCAACTCAATGTCGTCCAGGGCACAGTTAAGGATTTGCTGACCGAGGAAGGGAGAGAGAGGGAGAGAGAGAGACCATTACCTCAGTTTGTTACTGGCCTTATAGTTATCTCGTACCTTTCTACTGCTCCTTTAGTACTTTGTTCCATTTCCTTTGTTTCATTGCTGATTGATGTTTGTTTTCCAATAACGCTCTTTTGAATCGACGTGAGCGAGGACAAGAGATGAAGGGCGAGAGGGCTTTGATACCATGAGCTCATGACCGTGGATCTAAAGCCTGGGGAACAGGTGACGACCAGCCAGGGTGCGGGGTACGATGGAGGAGCTAGGGGTCAGGGGTCAGCAGCAGTACCAGTGTGCGGTCGGGTGGAGAACTCACCACGTCCTTCTCTATACGCTGGGCCAGCTTCTCATGAGACTCGTGGCCTGAGCCTCGCTGGTCTGCAGCTACCGCCAGGGGAACAACACAGACACTGTGAACGGACACTCTACGGACGATGCCAGTACAGTTAGGCAACCTTACACAGTCTTTGTGATGATAAGACACGTGACTAATTGGAATTAGTGTTTGTACTAGTAGTAGTATAAATACTTGTTGCAGTAGTGCTGGGAGTAGCTGTGGTGGTAGTGATGGTAGTTGTGGCTGTAGTGGTGGTAATTGTTAGCCTGCGAACCAGAAGGATCTGCAAGCTCATGTTTTATTTTAATACGATGTGGGTTCTGGATGATAGGATGCGGGTTTAATACGCTGACCTGGAGTTGTTGTAGTTATTGCAGTTACAGTGGAAATGGTGGTAGTTAAAGTAGTATTGGTGGGAGTAGTGGTAGTAAACTGGTAGTACTGGTAGTAGTGGTAGTAAGTGGTACTGGCAGTACTGGTAGCAGTGGTAGTAAGTGGTAGTGGTAGCACTGGTAGTAAACGTGGTACTGGTAGTACTGGAGTTGTAGTAGTTGTATTAATAGTTGTAGTACTGGTATTAAGGAGTACTGGTAGTACTGGTAGAAGTGGTAGTAGTTGGACTCTTACTCTGCATGCTTGTGGCGGCCACTCGTCCCTTGGCGCTGGGGGCCGGGCCCTTAGGGCCCGAGGGAGGGAGAATGGTCTCTCTCTGACGCTTCATTTTTTCCTGGTTTACCCTGGAAGAATGAGGTCATGTTAACCACTTTAAACACACGAGAGGAAGACTCGGCAGACTCGTTGGAAAGATACTTTGGAAAAATATGTGTGGATTATATTTGTGGAAATAAAGGATGAAACGTTGTGTGTGCGCGCGTGTGTGTGTGTGTGTGTGTGTGTGTGTGTGTGTGTGTGTGTGTGTGTGTGTGTGTGTGTGTGTGTGTGTGTGTGTGTGTGTGTGTGTGTGTGTGTGTGTGTGTTTGGTGTGTGTGTACGTGTTTGTGTGCGTACGTGTGTCTTTGCCTGTGTGTGTGAGAGTGTAAAGTCCTCACTTTAATGTCTGCAGCCTCATTTTCTTGCCATGCTTGTTGTCCCCGATGGCGCTGTCAACGTCTGCGTGAACCATCTCTGCCTGGAGGGACAAAATAATATGATTATTATAACATCATCAGAAAAGTTATAATAGCACCACACTACTGGAAGATACTGAAGCTTACATACTTTTCACTAACACCACTGACCAGAACCAGAACGCAATATCTAATGTTCATGTTGACTGATTCAGGGGAATATTTATGAATAATGATTAAAGAAACGGATGCAAATACATTTCTTCAATAGAGGTTGTCCCGCTGACATAGGGACAACATGTTTGTAGTGCTAACAAGTAGTTCCGACTCGTTTGTGCTTCTAGACACAGAGTGGTCACCACCATATCAAGGTCTACGGGGTAAACACGCCAGTCCGGTTTACCAGATACAGACACCAATGGCTGACTGGCGTGTTTACATATTAAGACCCGTACGAGTCCTAATACCGAACCACAGCATTCATACTTAGGATGATTGACCTGAGGCGACGAGCACGCGCACATGTTCCTCAGTGTAGTGGATCGACGTGTTTTGTAATAGTTGACTTATTGTCGTTTACTGCTGTTTGCACATGCGTTCCACCCTCTCCACCCCTCACTATGAATATGTGTTTATTTTACCCAAACTCAATACCGGCTGGTTGTTTTCACTCTAAATGGATATGATGAACTGTAGTGTCCAGACGGTTCAGTACAGTAATACATTATGCTATATCTCTAGTTGCTTAATGTCTGACACTAAAGTTTGGAAATAAGAGAGTGGTGTATTAAAATAAATCTAATATTATAAAAACCTAATAAAAGTAATTATGGAAAAATATTCAAAGCAGCAATGTAGTTAAAAAATAGAAATACACCTTACACACCTTACTCTCACGATCATAAGATCAGGCAACAATAAAACTACACACATAGGCACGCATGCATGCTCACACACACGCCCAGTTCCCCCACCAGCGTAACCTTCACATTTGCAACACTTGCGCAACTGTGATGGGAGCTAAGGATTT
Source organism: Gadus macrocephalus (assembly GCF_031168955.1). Classification (NCBI taxonomy): domain Eukaryota; kingdom Metazoa; phylum Chordata; class Actinopteri; order Gadiformes; family Gadidae; genus Gadus; species Gadus macrocephalus. The sequence continues at coordinate 19,411,210 of NC_082390.1, read as the reverse complement.
CCGAGAGTTTGGCCGGGAGGGCGACCCACACACCTCCACCTCGTCGCAGTGGAAGAAGTGGATGTCGGGGTTGTGCTGGTCCTTGTCCTGACACACCAGTAGCAGCACCGACGGGTAGCGGGTCTGGTTCAGCACAGGCTGACAGTGGTGCACTGTGGGTAGGGGGAAGTTCTCCAGCTCCTCCTTCAGACGTAGGGAGAACGCACATCGTCAACATGAGGGGCAAGCCAGGGAACCAGCAGGGCCTCTTATCCAGTGCCAGTGACTGGAGCTAGGATCACACTGGTTCCAAAGTCCCCAAAGCAGCAAAACAGCATTAAAACGAGGAGGGGTTCAAGGTGCTGACGAGTGTGATGAGACGGTACAACCAGGTTACATTCAAATCGACACCGGTTTGATTTCTCTATTACTATAAGTACCACAAAGACACAGCACAATAACAAGAAAAGTAGGAGAGACGACAGAGAAAAATAGGAGATGGAAAACCGAAGAAGAGAGAAGAGAAAGAGAAGAGACAGAGAACAATGAAGCAGAAGGGACAAAATAAGCGAGGAGAAGAGATGGAGGAAAGGAATGAATGAGATAAAGTCAGAGGAAAATAGATGATAAGACAGAGGAAAAGTAAAACAGAAATGGGGAACAGTAGAGATGAGAAGAGAAGAGAGGGGGAGAGGGAAACAAAGAGATCAAAAGAGAAAATGCAGAGGAAGACGAGTGTGAAGGTTTGAGGAGCGGTACCTGTGTGTCACAGTCCAGCAGCCGCACCGCTTTGTCTGTGACCTGAAGCAGCATCTCCTGGGTCCAGATCTTGTCCTTGGAGTCCAGGAGGACCAGCTTCTTGATGGCGTCGTCCACGGTGGCGATGGACTCCGACTTGTCCATCATGAAGGTGGAGAGATGCTGAGGGGAAAGTGCTACGTTGTTACTAACACAGAGGAACCCGAGGCAAAGGTTGGAAATGGGGTTCTTAAAAGGGCTGTAAGTACTAGATGAACTGTACTAAATCATAAATGACCACCACATCAGAGACTAAGGAATATTAGTTAAATTAAGTCACAATACTGGCTTCTCCGACAACAATGCTAGAGCCAGTTTCTCCTCCTGTGAAATAACGAGTAGGGTTGATTCTTTTTGTTGTGGCCTGTGTGTTATGGTTCACTATTCTCTAAATAACCCGGGTTGTCAGATATAATAAATAGGCACACAGACAGAGGTTGCTGCAGCCATGGAAGCAAGCAAACATACTGGAGCCACGGAGATTGAACTGGATTCAACCAGACCTGAGAAGCCTCATCCACTTTATAAAAAGCTCTGTGATCAGAGCCGTGCTGTAACAGAGGTTAATCATTGAGTTCAATTTGAACACAAGACAGCTAAAGAGCCCAGACATTTCAAGAGCTTGAGCTGGTTTATACCTTGCAAACAATAAATAAAATGCAAAAATAAACATTAGCGGATCAAATTACACTGTAGGATTTGCTTTGAGGGGAGGGGGCAGGCGCAGACAACTTTCCCAATATGTTTGGACTTAAGTAGCCATTTTAAATGCTTAGTGTCAATGTGTCATATTGTACCTTTAAAAAACGTCATTGTATTGACACTGACCGTCATTTTAATTGGAGCATATAACCACATAAGCATAAGCAATTCAATTCAATTACATTTCTGAACAATTTATGATCATAACATTTGTCTATTTCCAGTATGTGTTAAGACACTCCTTGGTTGTAAAATATTTGACACAGAAATCACAGCCAAGTATGACAGGGAGTGACCTCTCACGCATAGGTATCATGTGGAGCTAGAAGAACTAAAGGTTGATGATTAAAGGTTCACTGTGTCGGACTGAGTGGCATCCCGTAACTGACTGATAACCCTGGCACTGGCACGCCTCCCCCAACCCAGAGCCCACCACCCTGAGACCTCCTCTCCCCCGACACCGAGCTCTTCACCCCCTCTCTGTCCAATGCCACTAAATTCAACACAATGCACCGTCTAGTGTCCATGGTTATTCACAACATCGAAAAAACAACATGCAAAACAGTTGCTTTTGAATATTAGGTCCAAAATAGAAATTGATACGTGGTTCTGGACATTTGAAGGAAGAACTGAGATCATGCCTTAATCCCTTTGTCAATTAACCAAAGATGGAGCCAAAGTATGGTCGACTCGGTAGGTATTTGAATACTTTAACCTCAGAACAAAGAACACCACGAGAGGCCGTAGGTAGCGCTTACCTCAACGTGATACTGCGACGTCTCCTGCATGATCACATTGGAGTTGGAGTATTTCTTCCGCTGTTCTGTGGGTTGGAAACAATGACATTCAATACGACCCTGTGTGTCCCTGTATATTCAGAGTGAGATGCCAGCAGTACCTCTGACCTGAATAGCACTTGTGGCCGGCAGTGCTGACACAATCATTCTGATAAACGCAACAAGCTGCTGACACTTAAAGGGTCAGCAATAAGGAAATGGAAAATCAATTCATGTTTATGGGATCCATGAAAAGAATACTGTAACCCACACCTGGCAATTAATAACTGTTCACTACCTCCCAAGCTATATACAATGGCACGTTAAGTAATGTTTTTCATTTAAATCATATTTCTGTTACTATACATTACTATACCATACAGTAGAAGCAGTATTTAGATTATTATCAATATTCATCATTTTCAATAATAACTTTTCACCTCACAGTGCAGCTCTGGCCGGATTAAAGATAACACATGGAATTCAGACATTTACCCCGGGCCAAAGATCTCTGGCACTGATTTACAGCCGGAAACCTCAGACTATGGCATGAATATCATTGAATACGCGTGTTACATACTTCATTGATCATAAATTATTAAGGCAGCCAAATCTGATAAGGCAGTCAAATCAACTAGGACAACTGGAGTGCTTTAGTAGCAATGAAGCTGACAATGATCACATCTACTGCCTTACTTTACTGAAAATGTACGCCATTTCAGAAGGATGCTAGCAAGGGTTACATCTAAATATGTTGCTTAATGTTGGTTATTTTCCAAATCAACAGTCTGCAGGTAACAACTCGATTAAAGAGGGATTTGTATGCTGCCAAGTCTATATATGCTGCCAAGCCTCTTATTAAATATTTCTTGTCCCACCCTGATTCCATGCAGACTTGTGTGCTTCATGCTGGATGTAAAACAAAGGGTTTCTGTTTGCATAGCGTCTGACCACAGTGTGCCCACAGGCTCCACATTCCATCCAGTGATGTTTCCAAATTCTGTCCGATTTAAACATGGTCCAATACACCCCTATTCATCTCACCATGCACGTCCTAGGACTTCATGGAAAAACAACAACAGGCATCCACGTAACCAGTGTCACACCTCGCTCCTGACGTCTACCGTCTAACACGCCTACTCTCCTGGTCCCACATCACTTCCTGTATGTCCGGTCCTTCCCTGCTTGACAAGCGCCATCTGAAATACAAGCGGGCCGGCGTCTTGTTAACCGAGCCGCCCCCCTGCCTTATTAATGATTGACGTTTATGTCAATCAATTCACAACGCTGCAACAGCTCGCAATGAGAACCACTTGGCAGGCAGATGGGCAGATCCTCAGGGCTCTGCGGAGCCGTCGGCCAGCCCTACACACGGCTGTCTGGCAGGTCTTCAGCTCTATTCACGGCCCCGGATCAGACCCAAACCGGACAGGGTTCAATAACGCCCTGAGCCGTTCATTGCTCCTTAAGCACCCCTGACCCTGGACCAGTACCACACCATACACCCCCGACCTGGACCAGTACCACACCCTGACCCTGGACCAGTACCACACCATACACCCCCGACCTGGACCAGTACCACACCCTGACCCTGGACCAGTACCACACCATACACCCCCGACCTGGACCAGTACCACACCATACACCCCCGACCTGGACCAGTACCACACCCTGACCCTGGACCAGTACCACACCATCCACACCTGACCCTAGACAGACCAGTACCACACCCTAACCCTGGACCAGTACCACACCATCCACCCCTGACCCTAGACAGACCAGTACCACACCATACACCCCTGACCCTGGACCAGTACCACACCATCCACCCCTGACCCTAGACAGACCAGTACCACACCATACACCCCTGACCCTGGACCAGTACCACACCATCCACCCCTGACCCTAGACAGACCAGTACTACACCCTAACCCTGGACCAGTACCACACCCTAACCCTGGACCAGTACCACACCATACACCCCCGACCCTAGACAGACCAGTACCACACCCTGACCCTGGACCAGTATCACACCCTAACCCTGGACCAGTACCACACCCTGACCCTGGACCAGTACCACACCCTGACCCTGGACCAGTACCACACCCTGACCCTGGACCAGTACCACACCCTGACCCTGGACCAGTACCACACCCTGACCCTGGACCAGTACCACACCCTGACCCTGGAAAGACCAGTACCACACCCTGACCCTGGACCAGTACCACACCCTGACCCTGGAAAGACCAGTACCACACCATAACAACCATTCAGTTCTGTAGTACAATGATGGCTAATTGTATAATAATTATGATCATATATATTCAGCAGGGCAAAGGTAGCACCCTATACTGAGAGTGATGTAATGAAACAAGCTAGGCTATGAGTCACAAGCCGGTAACCATTTTTATCATTTTATGATGTGAGGCAAAGGATTATTTATAACCATCCCCAACATGTTTTTGATGATAACTCCAGCGCTGTATGGTGCGGAGGTATGCCACTGTGTCCGTGCCGATCTGACCATATGTCCCCTGAGGCATGCCCAGAACACATTTTGCAACCAGTGACACATTGTGTGAATCCGAGTTCTCACTAGGATATACTGTAGGCAGAACATGCTTAATAACTGATGTGTAGTCTACATGATTGAATATTAAGTATATAGTATGCATAAAGTTGTTATCTATCTATCGTTCTATCCATCTATATGTTGTTTTTTAGGAAATTGTTCCTGACTTGAGGTCATAAAGATATATCTGGTCTGTTACACCCCTTCTATTCTCAGCCCGATCCTGGCACTAGCAATGATAAACAAAGTTATAAAAATGTTCAAAGGGATTTGCATCTACTATGTTGCATTACAGCAACAACAGACGACAGTCCGGCTGAATGAGAGTGTGACTTTGGATGATGATTTCATGTGATTCATCAGCCTGCTTACATAATATTGAGCAGCAACAGCCACCAGCCCAGCATCAGTCCCCCCCCCCCCCCCTCTGACAGGGACGTAGGGGACCGTGCACTCATACAGCGAGGAGAGGCACACTGCTACCTAGTCGC